>NW_028168127.1:0-135593 GCF_964237585.1 Gallinula chloropus | reverse complement strand
GCCGGAGAGTGCTTCTCGGGCCGCCAACTGCAACCCCACAGGTACCTCCAAGGTCCCCGCCCAGCGAAAGCCCCCAGACCCAAATTGAGAGGGGCTGATTGTGGGCCCCCTGGGGGGCTTTCAGGCCAGCTAGGTCTTTGGCTGCTTGCCCTTTCGTTTGGGAGCTATTGCTGGACGTTTGGCATGTTGGCCGTAGAGTGCTTCTCGGTCCGCGAACTGCAACCCCACAGGTACCTCCAAGGTTCCCCGCCCAGCGAAAGCCCCCAGACCCAAATTGAGAGGGGCTGCTTGTGGGCCCCCTGGGGGCTTTCAGGCCAGCTAGGTCTTTGGCTGCTGGCCCCTTTCGTTTGGGAGCTATTGCTGGACGTTTGGCATGTTGGCCGGAGAGTGCTTCTCGGGCCGCCAACTGCAACCTTGCAGGTACCTCCAAGGTTCCCCGCCCAGCGAAAGCCCCCAGACCCAAATTGAGAGGGGCTGCTTGTGGGCCCCCTGGGGGGCTTTCAGGCCAGCTAGGTCTTTGGCTGCTGGCCCCTTTCGTTTGGGAGCTATTGCTGGACGTTTGGCATGTTGGCCGGAGAGTGCTTCTCGGGCCGCCAACTGCAACCTTGCAGGTACCTCCAAGGTTCCCCGCCCAGCGAAAGCCCCCAGACCCAAATTGAGAGGGGCTGCTTGTGGGCCCCCTGGGGGGCTTTCAGGCCAGCTAGGTCTTTGGCTGCTGGCCCCTTTCGTTTGGGAGCTATTGCTGGACGTTTGGCATGTTGGCCTGAGAGTGCTTCTCGGGCCGCCAACTGCAACCTTGCAGGTACCTCCAAGGTTCCCCGCCCAGCGAAAGCCCCCAGACCCAAATTGAGAGGGGCTGCTTGTGGGCCCCCTGGGGGCTTTCAGGCCAGCTAGGTCTTTGGCTGCTGGCCCCTTTCGTTTGGGAGCTATGCTGGACGTTTGGCATGTTGGCCGGAGAGTGCTTTTCGGGCTGCGAACTGCAACCTTGCAGGTACCTCCAAAGTTCCCCGCCCAGCGAAAGCCCCCAGACCCAAATTGAGAGGGGCTGCTTGTGGGCCCCCTGGGGGGCTTTCAGGCCAGCTAGGTCTTTGGCTGCTTGCCCTTTCGTTTGGGAGCTATTGCTGGACGTTTGGCATGTTGGCCGTAGAGTGCTTCTCGGGCCGCGAACTGCAACCCCACAGGTACCTCCAAGGTTCCCCGCCCAGCGAAAGCCCCCAGACCCAAATTGAGAGGGGCTGCTTGTGGGCCCCCTGGGGGGCTTTCAGGCCAGCTAGGTCTTTGGCTGCTGGCCCCTTTCGTTTGGGAGCTATTGCTGGACGTTTGGCATGTTGGCCGGAGAGTGCTTCTCGGGGCTGCGAACTGCAACCTACAGGTTCCTCCAAGGTTCCCTGCCCAGCGAAAGCCCCCAGACCCAAATTGAGAGGGGCTGCTTGTGGGCCCCCTGGGGGGCTTTCAGGCCAGCTAGGTCTTTGGCTGCTGGCCCCTTTCGTTTGGGAGCTATTGCTGGACGTTTGGCATGTTGGCCGGAGAGTGCTTCTCGGGCCGCCAACTGCAACCTTGCAGGTTCCTCCAAGGTTCCCCGCCCAGCGAAAGCCCCCAGACCCAAATTGAGAGGGGCTGCTTGTGGGCCCCCTGGGGGGCTTTCAGGCCAGCTAGGTCTTTGGCTGCTGGCCCCTTTCGTTTGGGAGCTATTGCTGGACGTTTGGCATGTTGGCCGGAGAGTGCTTCTCGGGCCGCCAACTGCAACCTTGCAGGTACCTCCAAGGTTCCCCGCCCAGCGAAAGCCCCCAGACCCAAATTGAGAGGGGCTGCTTGTGGGCCCCCTGGGGGGCTTTCAGGCCAGCTAGGTCTTTGGCTGCTGGCCCCTTTCGTTTGGGAGCTATTGCTGGACGTTTGGCATGTTGGCCGGAGAGTGCTTCTCGGGCCGCCAACTGCAACCTTGCAGGTACCTCCAAGGTTCCCCGCCCAGCGAAAGCCCCCAGACCCAAATTGAGAGGGGCTGCTTGTGGGCCCCCTGGGGGGCTTTCAGGCCAGCTAGGTCTTTGGCTGCTGGCCCCTTTCGTTTGGGAGCTATTGCTGGACGTTTGGCATGTTGGCCGGAGAGTGCTTCTCGGGCCGCCAACTGCAACCTTGCAGGTACCTCCAAGGTTCCCCGCCCAGCGAAAGCCCCCAGACCCAAATTGAGAGGGGCTGCTTGTGGGCCCCCTGGGGGGCTTTCAGGCCAGCTAGGTCTTTGCCTGCTGGCCCCTTTCTTTTGGGAGCTATTGCTGGACGTTTGGCATGTTGGCCGGAGAGTGCTTCTCGGGCCGCCAACTGCAACCTTGCAGGTACCTCCAAGGTTCCCCACCCAGCGAAAGCCCCAGACCCAAATTGAGAGGGGCTGCTTGTGGGCCCCCTGGGGGGCTTTCAGGCCAGCTAGGTCTTTGGCTGCTGGCCCCTTTCGTTTGGGAGCTATTGCTGGACGTTTGGCATGTTGGCCGGAGAGTGCTTCTCGGGCCGCCAACTGCAACCCCACAGGTACCTCCAAGGTTCCCCGCCCAGCGAAAGCCCCCAGACCCAAATTGAGAGGGGCTGATTGTGGGCCCCCTGGGGGGCTTTCAGGCCAGCTAGGTCTTTGGCTGCTTGCCCTTTCGTTTGGGAGCTATTGCTGGACGTTTGGCATGTTGGCCGTAGAGTGCTTCTCGGGCCGCGAACTGCAACCCCACAGGTACCTCCAAGGTTCCCCGCCCAGCGAAAGCCCCAGACCCAAATTGAGAGGGGCTGCTTGTGGGCCCCCTGGGGGGCTTTCAGGCCAGCTAGGTCTTTGACTGCTGGCACCTTTCGTTTGGGAGCTATTGCTGGACGTTTGGCATGTTGGCCGGAGAGTGCTTCTCGGGCCGCCAACTGCAACCTTGCAGGTACCTCCAAGGTTCCCCGCCCAGCGAAAGCCCCCAGACCCAAATTGAGAGGGGCTGCTTGTGGGCCCCCTGGGGGGCTTTCAGGACAGTTAGGTCTTTGGCTGCTGGCCCCTTTCGTTTGGGAGCTATTGCTGGACGTTTGGCATGTTGGCCGTAGAGTGCTTCTCGGCCCGCCAACTGCAACCCCACAGGTACCTCCAAGGTTCCCCACCCAGCGAAAGCCCCCAGACCCAAATTGAGAGGGGCTGCTTGTGGGCCCCCTGGGGGGCTTTCAGGCCAGCTAGGTCTTTGGCTGCTGGCCCCTTTCGTTTGGGAGCTATTGCTGGACGTTTGGCATGTTGGCCGGAGAGTGCTTCTCGGGCCGCCAACTGCAACCTTGCAGGTACCTCCAAGGTTCCCCGCCCAGCGAAAGCCCCCAGACCCAAATTGAGAGGGGCTGCTTGTGGGCCCCCTGGGGGGCTTTCAGGCCAGCTAGGTCTTTGGCTGCTGGCCCCTTTCGTTTGGGAGCTATTGCTGGACGTTTGGCATGTTGGCCGGAGAGTGCTTCTCGGGCCGCCAACTGCAACCTTGCAGGTACCTCCAAGGTTCCCCGCCCAGCGAAAGCCCCCAGACCCAAATTGAGAGGGGCTGCTTGTGGGCCCCCTGGGGGGCTTTCAGGCCAGCTAGGTCTTTGGCTGCTGGCCCCTTTCGTTTGGGAGCTATTGCTGGACGTTTGGCATGTTGGCCGGAGAGTGCTTCTCGGGCCGCGAACTGCAACCCCACAGGTACCTCCAAGGTTCCCCGCCCAGCGAAAGCCCCCAGACCCAAATTGAGAGGGGCTGCTTGTGGGACCCCTGGGGGGCTTTCAGGCCAGCTAGGTCTTTGGGTGCTGGCCCCTTTCGTTTGGGAGCTATTGCTGGACGTTGGGCATGTTGGCCGGAGAGTGCTTCTCGGGCCGCCAACTGCAACCTTGCAGGTACCTCCAAGGTTCCCAGCCCAGAGAAAGCCCCCAGACCCAAATTGAGAGGGGCTGCTTGTGGGCCCCCTGGGGGGCTTTCAGGCCAGCTAGGTCTTTGGCTGCTGGCCCCTTTCGTTTGGGAGCTATTGCTGGACGTTTGGCATGTTGGCCGGAGAGTGCTTCTCGGGCCGCCAACTGCAACCCCACAGGAACCTCCAAGGTTCCCCACCCAGCGAAAGCCCCCAGACCCAAATTGAGAGGGGCTGCTTGTGGGCCCCCTGGGGGGCTTTCAGGCCAGCTAGGTCTTTGGCTGCTGGCCCCTTTAGTTTGGGAGCTATTGCTGGACGTTTGGCATGTTGGCCGAAGAGTGCTTCTCGGGCTGCGAACTGCAACCCCACAGGTACCTCCAAGGTTCCCCGCCCAGCGAAAGCCTCCAGACCCAAATTGAGAGGGGCTGCTTGTGGGCCCCCTGGGGGGCTTTCAGGCCAGCTAGGTCTTTGGCTGCTGGCCCCTTTCGTTTGGGAGCTATTGCTGGGACGTTTGGCATGTTGGCCGGAGAGTGCTTCTCGGGCCGCCAACTGCAACCTTGCAGGTACCTCCAAGGTTCCCCGCCCAGCGAAAGCCCCCAGACCCAAATTGAGAGTGGCTGCTTGTGGGCCCCCTGGGGGGCTTTCAGGCCAGCTAGGTCTTTGGCTGCTGGCCCCTTTCGTTTGGGAGCTATTGCTGGACGTTTGGCATGTTGGCCGGAGAGTGCTTCTCGGGCCGCCAACTGCAACCCCACAGGTACCTCCAAGGTTCCCCGCCCAGCGAAAGCCCCCAGACCCAAATTGAGAGGGGCTGCTTGTGGGCCCCCTGGGGGGCTTTCAGGCCAGCTAGGTCTTTGGCTGCTGGCCCCTTTCGTTTGGGAGCTATTGCTGGACGTTTGGCATGTTGGCCGGAGAGTGCTTCTCGGGCCGCCAACTGCAACCTTGCAGGTACCTCCAAGGTTCCCCGCCCAGTGAAAGCCCCCAGACCCAAATTGAGAGGGGCTGCTTGTGGGCCCCCTGGGGGGCTTTCAGGCCAGCTAGGTCTTTGGCTGCTGGCCCCTTTCGTTTGGGAACTATTGCTGGACGTTTGGCATGTTGGCCGTAGAGTGCTTCTCGGGCTGCGAACTACAACCCCACAGGTTCCTCCAAGGTTCCCTGCCCAGCGAAAGCCCCCAGACCCAAATTGAGAGGGGCTGCTTGTGGGCCCCCTGGGGGGCTTTCAGGCCAGCTAGGTCTTTGGCTGCTGGCCCCTTTCGTTTGGGAGCTATTGCTGGACGTTTGGCATGTTGGCCGGAGAGTGCTTCTCGGGCCGCCAACTGCAACCTTGCAGGTACCTCCAAGGTTCCCCGCCCAGCGAAAGCCCCCAGACCCAAATTGAGAGGGGCTGCTTGTGGGCCCCCTGGGGGGCTTTCAGGCCAGCTAGGTCTTTGGCTGCTGGCCCCTTTCGTTTGGGAGCTATTGCTGGACGTTTGGCATGTTGGCCGGAGAGTGCTTCTCGGGCCGCCAACTGCAACCTTGCAGGTACCTCCAAGGTTCCCCGCCCAGCGAAAGCCCCCAGACCCAAATTGAGAGGGGCTGCTTGTGGGCCCCCTGGGGGGCTTTCAGGCCAGCTAGGTCTTTGGCTGCTGGCCCCTTTCGTTTGGGAGCTATTGCTGGACGTTTGGCATGTTGGCCGGAGAGTGCTTCTCGGGCCGCCAACTGCAACCTTGCAGGTACCTCCAAGGTTCCCCGCCCAGCGAAAGCCCCCAGACCCAAATTGAGAGTGGCTGCTTGTGGGCCCCCTGGGGGGCTTTCAGGCCAGCTAGGTCTTTGGCTGCTGGCCCCTTTCGTTTGGGAGCTATTGCTGGACGTTTGGCATGTTGGCCGGAGAGTGCTTCTCGGGCCGCCAACTGCAACCCCACAGGTACCTCCAAGGTTCCCCGCCCAGCGAAAGCCCCCAGACCCAAATTGAGAGGGGCTGCTTGTGGGCCCCCTGGGGGGCTTTCAGGCCAGCTAGGTCTTTGGCTGCTGGCCCCTTTCGTTTGGGAGCTATTGCTGGACGTTTGGCATGTTGGCCGGAGAGTGCTTCTCGGGCCGCCAACTGCAACCTTGCAGGTACCTCCAAGGTTCCCCGCCCAGTGAAAGCCCCCAGACCCAAATTGAGAGGGGCTGCTTGTGGGCCCCCTGGGGGGCTTTCAGGCCAGCTAGGTCTTTGGCTGCTGGCCCCTTTCGTTTGGGAACTATTGCTGGACGTTTGGCATGTTGGCCGTAGAGTGCTTCTCGGGCTGCGAACTACAACCCCACAGGTTCCTCCAAGGTTCCCTGCCCAGCGAAAGCCCCCAGACCCAAATTGAGAGGGGCTGCTTGTGGGCCCCCTGGGGGGCTTTCAGGCCAGCTAGGTCTTTGGCTGCTGGCCCCTTTCGTTTGGGAGCTATTGCTGGACGTTTGGCATGTTGGCCGGAGAGTGCTTCTCGGGCCGCCAACTGCAACCTTGCAGGTACCTCCAAGGTTCCCCGCCCAGCGAAAGCCCCCAGACCCAAATTGAGAGGGGCTGCTTGTGGGCCCCCTGGGGGGCTTTCAGGCCAGCTAGGTCTTTGGCTGCTGGCCCCTTTCGTTTGGGAGCTATTGCTGGACGTTTGGCATGTTGGCCGGAGAGTGCTTCTCGGGCCGCCAACTGCAACCTTGCAGGTACCTCCAAGGTTCCCCGCCCAGCGAAAGCCCCCAGACCCAAATTGAGAGGGGCTGCTTGTGGGCCCCCTGGGGGGCTTTCAGGCCAGCTAGGTCTTTGGCTGCTGGCCCCTTTCGTTTGGGAGCTATTGCTGGACGTTTGGCATGTTGGCCGGAGAGTGCTTCTCGGGCCGCCAACTGCAACCTTGCAGGTACCTCCAAGGTTCCCCGCCCAGCGAAAGCCCCCAGACCCAAATTGAGAGGGGCTGCTTGTGGGCCCCCTGGGGGGCTTTCAGGCCAGCTAGGTCTTTGGCTGCTGGCCCCTTTCGTTTGGGAGCTATTGCTGGACGTTTGGCATGTTGGCCGGAGAGTGCTTCTCGGGCTGCGAACTGCAACCCCACAGGTACCTCCAAGGTTCCCTGCCCAGCGAAAGCCCCCAGACCCAAATTGAGAGGGGCTGCTTGTGGGCCCCCTGGGGGGCTTTCAGGCCAGCTAGGTCTTTGGCTGCTGGCCCCTTTCGTTTGGGAGCTATTGCTGGACGTTTGGCATGTTGGCCGGAGAGTGCTTCTCGGGCCGCCAACTGCAACCTTGCAGGTACCTCCAAGGTTCCCCGCCCAGCGAAAGCCCCCAGACCCAAATTGAGAGGGGCTGCTTGTGGGCCCCCTGGGGGGCTTTCAGGCCAGCTAGGTCTTTGGCTGCTGGCCCCTTTCGTTTGGGAGCTATTGCTGGACGTTTGGCATGTTGGCCGAAGAGTGCTTTTCGGGCTGCGAACTGCAACCTTGCAGGTACCTCCAAGGTTCCCCGCCCAGCGAAAGCCCCCAGACCCAAATTGAGAGGGGCTGCTTGTGGGCCCCCTGGGGGGCTTTCAGGCCAGCTAGGTCTTTGGCTGCTGGCCCCTTTCGTTTGGGAACTATTGCTGGACGTTTGGCATGTTGGCCGTAGAGTGCTTCTCGGGCTGCGAACTGCAACCCCACAGGTTCCTCCAAGGTTCCCTGCCCAGCGAAAGCCCCCAGACCCAAATTGAGAGGGGCTGCTTGTGGGCCCCCTGGGGGGCTTTCAGGCCAGCTAGGTCTTTGGCTGCTGGCCCCTTTCGTTTGGGAGCTATTGCTGGACGTTTGGCATGTTGGCCGGAGAGTGCTTCTCGGGCCGCCAACTGCAACCTTGCAGGTACCTCCAAGGTTCCCCGCCCAGCGAAAGCCCCCAGACCCAAATTGAGAGGGGCTGCTTGTGGGCCCCCTGGGGGGCTTTCAGGACAGTTAGGTCTTTGGCTGCTGGCCCCTTTCGTTTGGGAGCTATTGCTGGACGTTTGGCATGTTGGCCGGAGAGTGCTTCTCGGGCCGCCAACTGCAACCCCGCAGGTACCTCCAAGGTTCCCCGCCCAGCGAAAGCCCCCAGACCCAAATTGAGAGGGGCTGCTTGTGGGCCCCCTGGGGGGCTTTCAGGCCAGCTAGGTCTTTGGCTGCTGGCCCCTTTCGTTTGGGAGCTATTGCTGGACGTTTGGCATGTTGGCCGGAGAGTGCTTCTCGGGCTGCGAACTGCAACCCCGCAGGTACCTCCAAGGTTCCCCGCCCAGCGAAAGCCCCCAGACCCAAATTGAGAGGGGCTGCTTGTGGGCCCCCTGGGGGGCTTTCAGGCCAGCTAGGTCTTTGGCTGCTGGCCCCTTTCGTTTGGGAGCTATTGCTGGACGTTTGGCATGTTGGCCGGAGAGTGCTTCTCGGACCGCCAACTGCAACCTTGCAGGTACCTCCAAGGTTCCCCGCCCAGCGAAAGCCCCCAGACCCAAATTGAGAGGGGCTGCTTGTGGGCCCCCTGGGGGGCTTTCAGGCCAGCTAGGTCTTTGGCTGCTGGCCCCTTTCGTTTGGGAGCTATTGCTGGACGTTTGGCATGTTGGCCGGAGAGTGCTTCTCGGGCCGCCAACTGCAACCTTGCAGGTACCTCCAAGGTTCCCCGCCCAGCGAAAGCCCCCAGACCCAAATTGAGAGGGGCTGCTTGTGGGCCCCCTGGGGGGCTTTCAGGCCAGCTAGGTCTTTGGCTGCTGGCCCCTTTCGTTTGGGAGCTATTGCTGGACGTTTGGCATGTTGGCCGGAGAGTGCTTCTCGGGCCGTCAACTGCAACCTTGCAGGTATCTCCAAGGTTCCCCGCCCAGCGAAAGCCCCCAGACCCAAATTGAGAGGGGCTGCTTGTGGGCCCCCTGGGGGGCTTTCAGGCCAGCTAGGTCTTTGGCTGCTGGCCCCTTTCGTTTGGGAGCTATTGCTGGACGTTTGGCATGTTGGCCGGAGAGTGCTTCTCGGGCCGCCAACTGCAACCTTGCAGGTACCTCCAAGGTTCCCCGCCCAGCGAAAGCCCCCAGACCCAAATTGAGAGGGGCTGCTTGTGGGCCCCCTGGGGGGCTTTCAGGCCAGCTAGGTCTTTGGCTGCTGGCCCCTTTCGTTTGGGAGCTATTGCTGGACGTTTGGCATGTTGGCCGGAGAGTGCTTCTCGGGCCGCCAACTGCAACCTTGCAGGTACCTCCAAGGTTCCCCGCCCAGCGAAAGCCCCCAGACCCAAATTGAGAGGGGCTGCTTGTGGGCCCCCTGGGGGGCTTTCAGGCCAGCTAGGTCTTTGGCTGCTGGCCCCTTTCGTTTGGGAGCTATTGCTGGACGTTTGGCATGTTGGCCGGAGAGTGCTTTTCGGGCTGCGAACTGCAACCCCACAGGTACCTCCAAGGTTCCCTGCCCAGCGAAAGCCCCCAGACCCAAATTGAGAGGGGCTGCTTGTGGGCCCCCTGGGGGGCTTTCAGGCCAGCTAGGTCTTTGGCTGCTGGCCCCTTTCGTTTGGGAGCTATTGCTGGACGTTTGGCATGTTGGCCGGAGAGTGCTTCTCGGGCCGCCAACTACAACCCCACAGGTACCTCCAAGGTTCCCCGCCCAGCGAAAGCCCCCAGACCCAAATTGAGAGGGGCTGCTTGTGGGCCCCCTGGGGGGCTTTCAGGACAGTTAGGTCTTTGGCTGCTGGCCCCTTTCGTTTGGGAGCTATTGCTGGACGTTTGGCATGTTGGCCGGAGAGTGCTTCTCGGGCCGCCAACTGCAACCTTGCAGGTACCTCCAAGGTTCCCCGCCCAGCGAAAGCCCCCAGACCCAAATTGAGAGGGGCTGCTTGTGGGCCCCCTGGGGGGCTTTCAGGCCAGCTAGGTCTTTGGCTGCTGGCCCCTTTCGTTTGGGAGCTATTGCTGGACGTTTGGCATGTTGGCCGGAGAGTGCTTCTCGGGCTGCGAACTGCAACCCCACAGGTACCTCCAAGGTTCCCTGCCCAGCGAAAGCCCCCAGACCCAAATTGAGAGGGGCTGCTTGTGGGCCCCCTGGGGGGCTTTCAGGCCAGCTAGGTCTTTGGCTGCTGGCCCCTTTCGTTTGGGAGCTATTGCTGGACGTTTGGCATGTTGGCCGGAGAGTGCTTCTCGGGCCGCCAACTGCAACCTTGCAGGTTCCTCCAAGGTTCCCCGCCCAGCGAAAGCCCCCAGACCCAAATTGAGAGGGGCTGCTTGTGGGCCCCCTGGGGGGCTTTCAGGCCAGCTAGGTCTTTGGCTGCTGGCCCCTTTCGTTTGGGAGCTATTGCTGGACGTTTGGCATGTTGGCCGGAGAGTGCTTCTCGGGCCGCCAACTGCAACCTTGCAGGTACCTCCAAGGTTCCCCGCCCAGCGAAAGCCCCCAGACCCAAATTGAGAGGGGCTGCTTGTGGGCCCCCTGGGGGGCTTTCAGGCCAGCTAGGTCTTTGGCTGCTGGCCCCTTTCGTTTGGGAGCTATTGCTGGACGTTTGGCATGTTGGCCGGAGAGTGCTTCTCGGGCCGCCAACTGCAACCTTGCAGGTACCTCCAAGGTTCCCCGCCCAGCGAAAGCCCCCAGACCCAAATTGAGAGGGGCTGCTTGTGGGCCCCCTGGGGGGCTTTCAGGCCAGCTAGGTCTTTGGCTGCTGGCCCCTTTCGTTTGGGAGCTATTGCTGGACGTTTGGCATGTTGGCCGGAGAGTGCTTCTCGGGCCGCCAACTGCAACCTTGCAGGTACCTCCAAGGTTCCCCGCCCAGCGAAAGCCCCCAGACCCAAATTGAGAGGGGCTGCTTGTGGGCCCCCTGGGGGGCTTTCAGGCCAGCTAGGTCTTTGGCTGCTGGCCCCTTTCGTTTGGGAGCTATTGCTGGACGTTTGGCATGTTGGCCGGAGAGTGCTTCTCGGGCCGCCAACTGCAACCTTGCAGGTACCTCCAAGGTTCCCCGCCCAGCGAAAGCCCCCAGACCCAAATTGAGAGGGGCTGCTTGTGGGCCCCCTGGGGGGCTTTCAGGCCAGCTAGGTCTTTGCCTGCTGGCCCCTTTCTTTTGGGAGCTATTGCTGGACGTTTGGCATGTTGGCCGGAGAGTGCTTCTCGGGCCGCCAACTGCAACCTTGCAGGTACCTCCAAGGTTCCCCACCCAGCGAAAGCCCCCAGACCCAAATTTAGAGGGGCTGCTTGTGGGCCCCCTGGGGGGCTTTCAGGCCAGCTAGGTCTTTGGCTGCTGGCCCCTTTCGTTTGGGAGCTATTGCTGGACGTTTGGCATGTTGGCCGGAGAGTGCTTCTCGGGCCGCCAACTGCAACCCCACAGGTACCTCCAAGGTTCCCCGCCCAGCGAAAGCCCCCTAACCCAAATTGAGAGGGGCTGATTGTGGGCCCCCTGGGGGGCTTTCAGGCCAGCTAGGTCTTTGGCTGCTTGCCCTTTCGTTTGGGAGCTATTGCTGGACGTTTGGCATGTTGGCCGTAGAGTGCTTCTCGGTCCGCGAACTGCAACCCCACAGGTACCTCCAAGGTTCCCCGCCCAGCGAAAGCCCCCAGACCCAAATTGAGAGGGGCTGCTTGTGGGCCCCCTGGGGGGCTTTCAGGCCAGCTAGGTCTTTGACTGCTGGCACCTTTCGTTTGGGAGCTATTGCTGGACGTTTGGCATGTTGGCCGGAGAGTGCTTCTCGGGCCGCCAACTGCAACCTTGCAGGTACCTCCAAGGTTCCCCGCCCAGCGAAAGCCCCCAGACCCAAATTGAGAGGGGCTGCTTGTGGGCCCCCTGGGGGGCTTTCAGGCCAGCTAGGTCTTTGGCTGCTGGCCCCTTTCGTTTGGGAGCTATTGCTGGACGTTTGGCATGTTGGCCGGAGAGTGCTTCTCGGGCCGCCAACTGCAACCTTGCAGGTACCTCCAAGGTTCCCCGCCCAGCGAAAGCCCCCAGACCCAAATTGAGAGGGGCTGCTTGTGGGCCCCCTGGGGGGCTTTCAGGCCAGCTAGGTCTTTGGCTGCTGGCCCCTTTCTTTTGGGAGCTATTGCTGGACGTTTGGCATGTTGGCCGGAGAGTGCTTCTCGGGCCGCCAACTGCAACCTTGCAGGTACCTCCAAGGTTCCCCACCCAGCGAAAGCCCCCAGACCCAAATTGAGAGGGGCTGCTTGTGGGCCCCCTGGGGGGCTTTCAGGCCAGCTAGGTCTTTGGCTGCTGGCCCCTTTCGTTTGGGAGCTATTGCTGGACGTTTGGCATGTTGGCCTGAGAGTGCTTCTCGGGCCGCCAACTGCAACCTTGCAGGTACCTCCAAGGTTCCCCGCCCAGCGAAAGCCCCCAGACCCAAATTGAGAGGGGCTGCTTGTGGGCCCCCTGGGGGGCTTTCAGGCCAGCTAGGTCTTTGGCTGCTGGCCCCTTTCGTTTGGGAGCTATTGCTGGACGTTTGGCATGTTGGCCGGAGAGTGCTTTTCGGGCTGCGAACTGCAACCTTGCAGGTACCTCCAAAGTTCCCCGCCCAGCGAAAGCCCCCAGACCCAAATTGAGAGGGGCTGCTTGTGGGCCCCCTGGGGGGCTTTCAGGCCAGCTAGGTCTTTGGCTGCTTGCCCTTTCGTTTGGGAGCTATTGCTGGACGTTTGGCATGTTGGCCGGAGAGTGCTTCTCGGGCCGCCAACTGCAACCCCACAGGTACCTCCAAGGTTCCCCGCCCAGCGAAAGCCCCCAGACCCAAATTGAGAGGGGCTGCTTGTGGGCCCCCTGGGGGGCTTTCAGGCCAGCTAGGTCTTTGGCTGCTGGCCCCTTTCGTTTGGGAACTATTGCTGGACGTTTGGCATGTTGGCCGTAGAGTGCTTCTCGGTCTGCGAACTAAAACCCCACAGGTTCCTCCAAGGTTCCCTGCCCAGCGAAAGCCCCCAGACCCAAATTGAGAGGGGCTGCTTGTGGGCCCCCTGGGGGGCTTTCAGGCCAGCTAGGTCTTTGGCTGCTGGCCCCTTTCGTTTGGGAGCTATTGCTGGACGTTTGGCATGTTGGCCGGAGAGTGCTTCTCGGGCCGCCAACTGCAACCCCACAGGTACCTCCAAGGTTCCCCGCCCAGCGAAAGCCCCCAGACCCAAATTGAGAGGGGCTGCTTGTGGGCCCCCTGGGGGGCTTTCAGGCCAGCTAGGTCTTTGCCTGCTGGCCCCTTTCTTTTGGGAGCTATTGCTGGACGTTTGGCATGTTGGCCGGAGAGTGCTTCTCGGGCCGCCAACTGCAACCTTGCAGGTACCTCCAAGGTTCCCCACCCAGCGAAAGCCCCCAGACCCAAATTGAGAGGGGCTGCTTGTGGGCCCCCTGGGGGGCTTTCAGGCCAGCTAGGTCTTTGGCTGCTGGCCCCTTTCGTTTGGGAGCTATTGCTGGACGTTTGGCATGTTGGCCGGAGAGTGCTTCTCGGGCCGCCAACTGCAACCCCACAGGTACCTCCAAGGTTCCCCGCCCAGCGAAAGCCCCCAGACCCAAATTGAGAGGGGCTGATTGTGGGCCCCCTGGGGGGCTTTCAGGCCAGCTAGGTCTTTGGCTGCTTGCCCTTTCGTTTGGGAGCTATTGCTGGACGTTTGGCATGTTGGCCGTAGAGTGCTTCTCGGGCCGCCAACTGCAACCCCACAGGTACCTCCAAGGTTCCCCGCCCAGCGAAAGCCCCCAGACCCAAATTGAGAGGGGCTGCTTGTGGGCCCCCTGGGGGGCTTTCAGGCCAGCTAGGTCTTTGACTGCTGGCACCTTTCGTTTGGGAGCTATTGCTGGACGTTTGGCATGTTGGCCGGAGAGTGCTTCTCGGGCCGCCAACTGCAACCTTGCAGGTACCTCCAAGGTTCCCCGCCCAGCGAAAGCCCCCAGACCCAAATTGAGAGGGGCTGCTTGTGGGCCCCCTGGGGGGCTTTCAGGACAGTTAGGTCTTTGGCTGCTGGCCCCTTTCGTTTGGGAGCTATTGCTGGACGTTTGGCATGTTGGCCGGAGAGTGCTTCTCGGCCCGCCAACTGCAACCCCACAGGTACCTCCAAGGTTCCCCACCCAGCGAAAGCCCCCAGACCCAAATTGAGAGGGGCTGCTTGTGGGCCCCCTGGGGGGCTTTCAGGCCAGCTAGGTCTTTGGCTGCTGGCCCCTTTCGTTTGGGAGCTATTGCTGGACGTTTGGCATGTTGGCCGGAGAGTGCTTCTCGGGCCGCCAACTGTAACCTTGCAGGTACCTCCAAGGTTCCCCGCCCAGCGAAAGCCCCCAGACCCAAATTGAGAGGGGCTGCTTGTGGGCCCCCTGGGGGGCTTTCAGGCCAGCTAGGTCTTTGGCTGCTGGCCCCTTTCGTTTGGGAGCTATTGCTGGACGTTTGGCATGTTGGCCGGAGAGTGCTTCTCGGGCCGCCAACTGCAACCTTGCAGGTACCTCCAAGGTTCCCCGCCCAGCGAAAGCCCCCAGACCCAAATTGAGAGGGGCTGCTTGTGGGCCCCCTGGGGGGCTTTCAGGCCAGCTAGGTCTTTGGCTGCTGGCCCCTTTCGTTTGGGAGCTATTGCTGGACGTTTGGCATGTTGGCCGGAGAGTGCTTCTCGGGCCGCGAACTGCAACCCCACAGGTACCTCCAAGGTTCCCCGCCCAGCGAAAGCCCCCAGACCCAAATTGAGAGGGGCTGCTTGTGGGACCCCTGGGGGGCTTTCAGTTCAGCTAGGTCTTTGGCTGCTGGCTCCTTTCGTTTGGAAGCTATTGCTGGACGTTGGGCATGTTGGCCGGAGAGTGCTTCTCGGGCCGCCAACTGCAACCTTGCAGGTACCTCCAAGGTTCCCCTCCCAGAGAAAGCCCCCAGACCCAAATTGAGAGGGGCTGCTTGTGGGCCCCCTGGGGGGCTTTCAGGACAGTTAGGTCTTTGGCTGCTGGCCCCTTTCGTTTGGGAGCTATTGCTGGACGTTTGGCATGTTGGCCGGAGAGTGCTTCTCGGGCCGCCAACTGCAACCCCACAGGAACCTCCAAGGTTCCCCACCCAGCGAAAGCCCCCAGACCCAAATTGAGAGGGGCTGCTTGTGGGCCCCCTGGGGGGCTTTCAGGCCAGCTAGGTCTTTGGCTGCTGGCCCCTTTAGTTTGGGAGCTATTGCTGGACGTTTGGCATGTTGGCCGAAGAGTGCTTCTCGGGCTGCGAACTGCAACCCCACAGGTACCTCCAAGGTTCCCCGCCCAGCGAAAGCCTCCAGACCCAAATTGAGAGGGGCTGCTTGTGGGCCCCCTGGGGGGCTTTCAGGCCAGCTAGGTCTTTGGCTGCTGGCCCCTTTCGTTTGGGAGCTATTGCTGGACGTTTGGCATGTTGGCCGGAGAGTGCTTCTCGGGCCGCCAACTGCAACCTTGCAGGTACCTCCAAGGTTCCCCGCCCAGCGAAAGCCCCCAGACCCAAATTGAGAGTGGCTGCTTGTGGGCCCCCTGGGGGGCTTTCAGGCCAGCTAGGTCTTTGGCTGCTGGCCCCTTTCGTTTGGGAGCTATTGCTGGACGTTTGGCATGTTGGCCGGAGAGTGCTTCTCGGGCCGCCAACTGCAACCCCACAGGTACCTCCAAGGTTCCCCGCCCAGCGAAAGCCCCCAGACCCAAATTGAGAGGGGCTGCTTGTGGGCCCCCTGGGGGGCTTTCAGGCCAGCTAGGTCTTTGGCTGCTGGCCCCTTTCGTTTGGGAGCTATTGCTGGACGTTTGGCATGTTGGCCGGAGAGTGCTTCTCGGGCCGCCAACTGCAACCTTGCAGGTACCTCCAAGGTTCCCCGCCCAGCGAAAGCCCCCAGACCCAAATTGAGAGGGGCTGCTTGTGGGCCCCCTGGGGGGCTTTCAGGCCAGCTAGGTCTTTGGCTGCTGGCCCCTTTCGTTTGGGAACTATTGCTGGACGTTTGGCATGTTGGCCGTAGAGTGCTTCTCGGGCTGCGAACTACAACCCCACAGGTTCCTCCAAGGTTCCCTGCCCAGCGAAAGCCCCCAGACCCAAATTGAGAGGGGCTGCTTGTGGGCCCCCTGGGGGGCTTTCAGGCCAGCTAGGTCTTTGGGTGCTGGCCCCTTTCGTTTGGGAGCTATTGCTGGACGTTTGGCATGTTGGCCGGAGAGTGCTTCTCGGGCCGCCAACTGCAACCCCACAGGTACCTCCAAGGTTCCCCGCCCAGCGAAAGCCCCCAGACCCAAATTGAGAGGGGCTGCTTGTGGGCCCCCTGGGGGGCTTTCAGGACAGTTAGGTCTTTGGCTGCTGGCCCCTTTCGTTTGGGAGCTATTGCTGGACGTTTGGCATGTTGGCCGGAGAGTGCTTCTCGGGCCGCCAACTGCAACCCCACAGGTACCTCCAAGGTTCCCCGCCCAGCGAAAGCCCCCAGACCCAAATTGAGAGGGGCTGCTTGTGGGCCCCCTGGGGGGCTTTCAGGCCAGCTAGGTCTTTGGCTGCTGGCCCCTTTCGTTTGGGAGCTATTGCTGGACGTTTGGCATGTTGGCCGGAGAGTGCTTCTCGGGCCGCGAACTGCAACCCCACAGGTACCTCCAAGGTTCCCTGCCCAGCGAAAGCCCCCAGACCCAAATTGAGAGGGGCTGCTTGTGGGCCCCCTGGGGGGCTTTCAGGCCAGCTAGGTCTTTGGCTGCTGGCCCCTTTCGTTTGGGAGCTATTGCTGGACGTTTGGCATGTTGGCCGGAGAGTGCTTCTCGGACCGCCAACTGCAACCTTGCAGGTACCTCCAAGGTTCCCCGCCCAGCGAAAGCCCCCAGACCCAAATTGAGAGGGGCTGCTTGTGGGCCCCCTGGGGGGCTTTCAGGCCAGCTAGGTCTTTGGCTGCTGGCCCCTTTCGTTTGGGAGCTATTGCTGGACGTTTGGCATGTTGGCCGGAGAGTGCTTCTCGGGCCGCCAACTGCAACCTTGCAGGTACCTCCAAGGTTCCCCGCCCAGCGAAAGCCCCCAGACCCAAATTGAGAGGGGCTGCTTGTGGGCCCCCTGGGGGGCTTTCAGGCCAGCTAGGTCTTTGGCTGCTGGCCCCTTTCGTTTGGGAGCTATTGCTGGACGTTTGGCATGTTGGCCGGAGAGTGCTTCTCGGGCCGCCAACTGCAACCCCACAGGTACCTCCAAGGTTCCCCGCCCAGCGAAAGCCCCCAGACCCAAATTGAGAGGGGCTGCTTGTGGGCCCCCTGGGGGGCTTTCAGGCCAGCTAGGTCTTTGGCTGCTGGCCCCTTTCGTTTGGGAGCTATTGCTGGACGTTTGGCATGTTGGCCGGAGAGTGCTTCTCGGGCTGCGAACTGCAACCCCACAGGTACCTCCAAGGTTCCCTGCCCAGCGAAAGCCCCCAGACCCAAATTGAGAGGGGCTGCTTGTGGGCCCCCTGGGGGGCTTTCAGGCCAGCTAGGTCTTTGGCTGCTGGCCCCTTTCGTTTGGGAGCTATTGCTGGACGTTTGGCATGTTGGCCGGAGAGTGCTTCTCGGGCCGCCAACTGCAACCTTGCAGGTACCTCCAAGGTTCCCCGCCCAGCGAAAGCCCCCAGACCCAAATTGAGAGGGGCTGCTTGTGGGCCCCCTGGGGGGCTTTCAGGCCAGCTAGGTCTTTGGCTGCTGGCCCCTTTCGTTTGGGAGCTATTGCTGGACGTTTGGCATGTTGGCCGGAGAGTGCTTCTCGGGCTGCGAACTGCAACCTTGCAGGTACCTCCAAGGTTCCCCGCCCAGCGAAAGCCCCCAGACCCAAATTGAGAGGGGCTGCTTGTGGGCCCCCTGGGGGGCTTTCAGGCCAGCTAGGTCTTTGGCTGCTGGCCCCTTTCGTTTGGGAACTATTGCTGGACGTTTGGCATGTTGGCCGTAGAGTGCTTCTCGGGCTGCGAACTGCAACCCCACAGGTTCCTCCAAGGTTCCCTGCCCAGCGAAAGCCCCCAGACCCAAATTGAGAGGGGCTGCTTGTGGGCCCCCTGGGGGGCTTTCAGGCCAGCTAGGTCTTTGGCTGCTGGCCCCTTTCGTTTGGGAGCTATTGCTGGACGTTTGGCATGTTGGCCGGAGAGTGCTTCTCGGGCCGCCAACTGCAACCCCACAGGTATCTCCAAGGTTCCCCGCCCAGCGAAAGCCCCCAGACCCAAATTGAGAGGGGCTGCTTGTGGGCCCCCTGGGGGGCTTTCAGGACAGTTAGGTCTTTGGCTGCTGGCCCCTTTCGTTTGGGAGCTATTGCTGGACGTTTGGCATGTTGGCCGGAGAGTGCTTCTCGGGCCGCCAACTGCAACCCCACAGGTACCTCCAAGGTTCCCCGCCCAGCGAAAGCCCCCAGACCCAAATTGAGAGGGGCTGCTTGTGGGCCCCCTGGGGGGCTTTCAGGCCAGCTAGGTCTTTGGCTGCTGGCCCCTTTCGTTTGGGAGCTATTGCTGGACGTTTGGCATGTTGGCCGGAGAGTGCTTCTCGGGCCGCCAACTGCAACCTTGCAGGTACCTCCAAGGTTCCCCGCCCAGCGAAAGCCCCCAGACCCAAATTGAGAGGGGCTGCTTGTGGGCCCCCTGGGGGGCTTTCAGGCCAGCTAGGTCTTTGGCTGCTGGCCCCTTTCGTTTGGGAGCTATTGCTGGACGTTTGGCATGTTGGCCGGAGAGTGCTTCTCGGGCCGCCAACTGCAACCTTGCAGGTACCTCCAAGGTTCCCCGCCCAGCGAAAGCCCCCAGACCCAAATGGAGAGGGGCTGCTTGTGGGCCCCCTGGGGGGCTTTCAGGCCAGCTAGGTCTTTGGCTGCTGGCCCCTTTCGTTTGGGAGCTATTGCTGGACGTTTGGCATGTTGGCCGGAGAGTGCTTCTCGGGCCGCCAACTGCAACCTTGCAGGTACCTCCAAGGTTCCCCGCCCAGCGAAAGCCCCCAGACCCAAATTGAGAGGGGCTGCTTGTGGGCCCCCTGGGGGGCTTTCAGGCCAGCTAGGTCTTTGGCTGCTGGCCCCTTTCGTTTGGGAGCTATTGCTGGACGTTTGGCATGTTGGCCGGAGAGTGCTTTTCGGGCTGCGAACTGCAACCCCACAGGTACCTCCAAGGTTCCCTGCCCAGCGAAAGCCCCCAGACCCAAATTGAGAGGGGCTGCTTGTGGGCCCCCTGGGGGGCTTTCAGGCCAGCTAGGTCTTTGGCTGCTGGCCCCTTTCGTTTGGGAGCTATTGCTGGACGTTTGGCATGTTGGCCGGAGAGTGCTTCTCTGGCCGCCAACTACAACCCCACAGGTACCTCCAAGGTTCCCCGCCCAGCGAAAGCCCCCAGACCCAAATTGAGAGGGGCTGCTTGTGGGCCCCCTGGGGGGCTTTCAGGCCAGTTAGGTCTTTGGCTGCTGGCCCCTTTCGTTTGGGAGCTATTGCTGGACGTTTGGCATGTTGGCCGGAGAGTGCTTCTCCGGCCGCCAACTGCAACCTTGCAGGTACCTCCAAGGTTCCCCGCCCAGCGAAAGCCCCCAGACCCAAATTGAGAGGGGCTGCTTGTGGGCCCCCTGGGGGGCTTTCAGGCCAGCTAGGTCTTTGGCTGCTGGCCCCTTTCGTTTGGGAGCTATTGCTGGACGTTTGGCATGTTGGCCGGAGAGTGCTTCTCGGGCTGCGAACTGCAACCCCACAGGTACCTCCAAGGTTCCCTGCCCAGCGAAAGCCCCCAGACCCAAATTGAGAGGGGCTGCTTGTGGGCCCCCTGGGGGGCTTTCAGGCCAGCTAGGTCTTTGGCTGCTGGCCCCTTTCGTTTGGGAGCTATTGCTGGACGTTTGGCATGTTGGCCGGAGAGTGCTTCTCGGACCGCCAACTGCAACCCCACAGGTAACTCCAAGGTTCCCCGCCCAGCGAAAGCCCCCAGACCCAAATTGAGAGGGGCTGCTTGTGGGCCCCCTGGGGGGCTTTCAGGCCAGCTAGGTCTTTGGCTGCTGGCCCCTTTCGTTTGGGAGCTATTGCTGGACGTTTGGCATGTTGGCCGGAGAGTGCTTCTCGGGCCGCCAACTGCAACCTTGCAGGTACCTCCAAGGTTCCCCGCCCAGCGAAAGCCCCCAGACCCAAATTGAGAGGGGCTGCTTGTGGGCCCCCTGGGGGGCTTTCAGGCCAGCTAGGTCTTTGGCTGCTGGCCCCTTTCGTTTGGGAGCTATTGCTGGACGTTTGGCATGTTGGCCGGAGAGTGCTTCTCGGGCCGCCAACTGCAACCCCACAGGTACCTCCAAGGTTCCCCGCCCAGCGAAAGCCCCCAGACCCAAATTGAGAGGGGCTGCTTGTGGGCCCCCTGGGGGGCTTTCAGGCCAGCTAGGTCTTTGGCTGCTGGCCCCTTTCGTTTGGGAGCTATTGCTGGACGTTTGACATGTTGGCCGGAGAGTGCTTTTCGGGCTGCGAACTGCAACCTTGCAGGTACCTCCAAGGTTCCCCGCCCAGCGAAAGCCCCCAGACCCAAATTGAGAGGGGCTGCTTGTGGGCCCCCTGGGGGGCTTTCAGGCCAGCTAGGTCTTTGGCTGCTTGCCCTTTCGTTTGGGAGCTATTGCTGGACGTTTGGCATGTTGGCCGGAGAGTGCTTCTCGGGCCGCGAACTGCAACCCCACAGGTACCTCCAAGGTTCCCCGCCCAGCGAAAGCCCCCAGACCCAAATTGAGAGGGGCTGCTTGTGGGCCCCCTGGGGGGCTTTCAGGCCAGCTAGGTCTTTGGCTGCTGGCCCCTTTCGTTTGGGAGCTATTGCTGGACGTTTGGCATGTTGGCCGGAGAGTGCTTCTCGGGCCGCCAACTGCAACCTTGCAGGTACCTCCAAGGTTCCCCGCCCAGCGAAAGCCCCCAGACCCAAATTGAGAGGGGCTGCTTGTGGGCCCCCTGGGGGGCTTTCAGGACAGTTAGGTCTTTGGCTGCTGGCCCCTTTCGTTTGGGAGCTATTGCTGGACGTTTGGCATGTTGGCCGGAGAGTGCTTCTCGGGCCGCCAACTGCAACCCCACAGGTACCTCCAAGGTTCCCCGCCCAGCGAAAGCCCCCAGACCCAAATTGAGAGGGGCTGCTTGTGGGCCCCCTGGGGGGCTTTCAGGCCAGCTAGGTCTTTGGCTGCTGGCCCCTTTCGTTTGGGAGCTATTGCTGGACGTTTGGCATGTTGGCCGGAGAGTGCTTCTCGGGCCGCCAACTGCAACCTTGCAGGTACCTCCAAGGTTCCCCGCCCAGCGAAAGCCCCCAGACCCAAATTGAGAGGGGCTGCTTGTGGGCCCCCTGGGGGGCTTTCAGGCCAGCTAGGTCTTTGGCTGCTGGCCCCTTTCATTTGGGAGCTATTGCTGGACGTTTGGCATGTTGGCCGGAGAGTGCTTCTCGGGCTGCGAACTGCAACCCCACAGGTACCTCCAAGGTTCCCTGCCCAGCGAAAGCCCCCAGACCCAAATTGAGAGGGGCTGCTTGTGGGCCCCCTGGGGGGCTTTCAGGCCAGCTAGGTCTTTGGCTGCTGGCCCCTTTCGTTTGGGAGCTATTGCTGGACGTTTGGCATGTTGGCCGGAGAGTGCTTCTCGGGCCGCCAACTGCAACCTTGCAGGTACCTCCAAGGTTCCCCGCCCAGCGAAAGCCCCCAGACCCAAATTGAGAGGGGCTGCTTGTGGGCCCCCTGGGGGGCTTTCAGGCCAGCTAGGTCTTTGGCTGCTGGCCCCTTTCGTTTGGGAGCTATTGCTGGACGTTTGGCATGTTGGCCGGAGAGTGCTTCTCGGGCCGCCAACTGCAACCTTGCAGGTACCTCCAAGGTTCCCCGCCCAGCGAAAGCCCCCAGACCCAAATTGAGAGGGGCTGCTTGTGGGCCCCCTGGGGGGCTTTCAGGCCAGCTAGGTCTTTGGCTGCTGGCCCCTTTCGTTTGGGAGCTATTGCTGGACGTTTGGCATGTTGGCCGGAGAGTGCTTTTCGGGCTGCGAACTGCAACCTTGCAGGTACCTCCAAGGTTCCCCGCCCAGCGAAAGCCCCCAGACCCAAATTGAGAGGGGCTGCTTGTGGGCCCCCTGGGGGGCTTTCAGGCCAGCTAGGTCTTTGGCTGCTGGCCCCTTTCGTTTGGGAACTATTGCTGGACGTTTGGCATGTTGGCCGTAGAGTGCTTCTCGGGCTGCGAACTGCAACCCCACAGGTTCCTCCAAGGTTCCCTGCCCAGCGAAAGCCCCCAGACCCAAATTGAGAGGGGCTGCTTGTGGGCCCCCTGGGGGGCTTTCAGGCCAGCTAGGTCTTTGGCTGCTGGCCCCTTTCGTTTGGGAGCTATTGCTGGACGTTTGGCATGTTGGCCGGAGAGTGCTTCTCGGGCCGCCAACTGCAACCCCACAGGTACCTCCAAGGTTCCCCGCCCAGCGAAAGCCCCCAGACCCAAATTGAGAGGGGCTGCTTGTGGGCCCCCTGGGGGGCTTTCAGGACAGTTAGGTCTTTGGCTGCTGGCCCCTTTCGTTTGGGAGCTATTGCTGGACGTTTGGCATGTTGGCCGGAGAGTGCTTCTCGGGCCGCCAACTGCAACCTTGCAGGTACCTCCAAGGTTCCCCGCCCAGCGAGAGCCCCCAGACCCAAATTGAGAGGGGCTGCTTGTGGGCCCCCTGGGGGGCTTTCAGGCCAGCTAGGTCTTTGGCTGCTGGCCCCTTTCGTTTGGGAGCTATTGCTGGACGTTTGGCATGTTGGCCGGAGAGTGCTTCTCGGGCTGCGAACTGCAACCTTGCAGGTACCTCCAAGGTTCCCTGCCCAGAAAGCCCCCAGACCCAAATTGAGAGGGGCTGCTTGTGGGCCCCCTGGGGGGCTTTCAGGCCAGCTAGGTCTTTGGCTGCTGGCCCCTTTCGTTTGGGAGCTATTGCTGGACGTTTGGCATGTTGGCCGGAGAGTGCTTCTCGGGCCGCCAACTGCAACCCCACAGGTACCTCCAAGGTTCCCCGCCCAGCGAAAGCCCCCAGACCCAAATTGAGAGGGGCTGCTTGTGGGCCCCCTGGGGGGCTTTCAGGCCAGCTAGGTCTTTGGCTGCTGGCCCCTTTCGTTTGGGAACTATTGCTGGACGTTTGGCATGTTGGCCGGAGAGTGCTTCTCGGGCTGCGTACTGCAACCTTGCAGGTATCTCCAAGGTTCCCCGCCCAGCGAAAGCCCCCAGACCCAAATTGAGAGGGGCTGCTTGTGGGCCCCCTGGGGGGCTTTCAGGCCAGCTAGGTCTTTGGCTGCTGGCCCCTTTCGTTTGGGAGCTATTGCTGGACGTTTGGCATGTTGGCTGGAGAGTGCTTCTCGGGCCGCCAACTGCAACCTTGCAGGTACCTCCAAGGTTCCCCGCCCAGCGAAAGCCCCCAGACCCAAATTGAGAGGGGCTGCTTGTGGGCCCCCTGGGGGGCTTTCAGGCCAGCTAGGTCTTTGGCTGCTGGCCCCTTTCGTTTGGGAGCTATTGCTGGACGTTTGGCATGTTGGCCGGAGAGTGCTTCTCGGGCTGCCAACTGCAACCTTGCAGGTACCTCCAAGGTTCCCTGCCCAGCGAAAGCCCCCAGACCCAAATTGAGAGGGGCTGCTTGTGGGCCCCCTGGGGGTCTTTCAGGCCAGCTAGGTCTTTGGCTGCTGGCCCCTTTCGTTTGGGAGCTATTGCTGGACGTTTGGCATGTTGGCCGGAGAGTGCTTCTCGGGCCGCCAACTGCAACCCCACAGGTACCTCCAAGGTTCCCCGCCCAGCGAAAGCCCCCAGACCCAAATTGAGAGGGGCTGCTTGTGGGCCCCCTGGGGGGCTTTCAGGCCAGCTAGGTCTTTGGCTGCTGGCCCCTTTCGTTTGGGAGCTATTGCTGGACGTTTGGCATGTTGGCCGGAGAGTGCTTCTCGGGCCGCCAACTGCAACCCCACAGGTACCTCCAAGGTTCCCCGCCCAGCGAAAGCCCCCAGACCCAAATTGAGAGGGGCTGCTTGTGGGCCCCCTGGGGGGCTTTCAGGCCAGCTAGGTCTTTGGCTGCTGGCCCCTTTCGTTTGGGAGCTATTGCTGGACGTTTGGCATGTTGGCCGGAGAGTGCTTTTCGGGCTGCGAACTGCAACCTTGCAGGTACCTCCAAGGTTCCCCGCCCAGCGAAAGCCCCCAGACCCAAATTGAGAGGGGCTGCTTGTGGGCCCCCTGGGGGGCTTTCAGGCCAGCTAGGTCTTTGGCTGCTGGCCCCTTTCGTTTGGGAGCTATTGCTGGACGTTTGGCATGTTGGCCGGAGAGTGCTTCTCGGGCCGCCAACTGCAACCCCACAGGTACCTCCAAGGTTCCCCGCCCAGCGAAAGCCCCCAGACCCAAATTGAGAGGGGCTGCTTGTGGGCCCCCTGGGGGGCTTTCAGGCCAGCTAGGTCTTTGGCTGCTGGCCCCTTTCGTTTGGGAGCTATTGCTGGACGTTTGGCATGTTGGCCGGAGAGTGCTTCTCGGGCCGCCAACTGCAACCTTGCAGGTACTTCCAAGGTTCCCCGCCCAGCGAAAGCCCCCAGACCCAAATTGAGAGGGGCTGCTTGTGGGCCCCCTGGGGGGCTTTCAGGCCAGCTAGGTCTTTGGCTGCTGGCCCCTTTCGTTTGGGAGCTATTGCTGGACGTTTGGCATGTTGGCCGGAGAGTGCTTCTCGGGCCGCGAACTGCAACCCCACAGGTACCTCCAAGGTTCCCCGCCCAGCGAAAGCCCCCAGACCCAAATTGAGAGGGGCTGCTTGTGGGCCCCCTGGGGGGCTTTCAGGCCAGCTAGGTCTTTGGCTGCTGGCCCCTTTCGTTTGGGAGCTATTGCTGGACGTTTGGCATGTTGGCCGGAGAGTGCTTCTCGGGCCGCCAACTGCAACCCCACAGGTACCTCCAAGGTTTCCTGCCCAGCAAAAGCCCCCAGACCCAAATTGAGAGGGGCTGCTTGTGGGCCCCCTGGGGGGCTTTCAGGCCAGCTAGGTCTTTGGCTGCTGGCCCCTTTCGTTTGGGAGCTATTGCTGGACGTTTGGCATGTTGGCCAGAGAGTGCTTCTCGGGCTGCGAAATGCAACCCCACAGGTACCTCCAAGGTTCCCCGCCCAGCGAAAGCCCCCAGACCCAAATTGAGAGGGGCTGCTTGTGGGCCCCCTGGGGGGCTTTCAGGCCAGCTAGGTCTTTGGCTGCTGGCCCCTTTCGTTTGGGAGCTATTGCTGGACGTTTGGCATGTTGGCCGGAGAGTGCTTCTCGGGCCGCCAACTGCAACCTTGCAGGTACCTCCAAGGTTCCCTGCCCAGCGAAAGCCCCCAGACCCAAATTGAGAGTGGCTGATTGTGGGCCCCCTGGGGGGCTTTCAGGCCAGCTAGGTCTTTGGCTGCTGGCCCCTTTCGTTTGGGAGCTATTGCTGGACGTTTGGCATGTTGGCCGGAGAGTGCTTCTCGGGCCGCCAACTGCAACCTTGCAGGTACCTCCAAGGTTCCCCGCCCAGCGAAAGCCCCCAGACCCAAATTGAGAGGGGCTGCTTGTGGGCCCCCTGGGGGGCTTTCAGGCCAGCTAGGTCTTTGGCTGCTGGCCCCTTTCGTTTGGGAGCTATTGCTGGACGTTTGGCATGTTGGCCGGAGAGTGCTTCTCGGGCCGCCAACTGCAACCTTGCAGGTACCTCCAAGGTTCCCCGCCCAGCGAAAGCCCCCAGACCCAAATTGAGAGGGGCTGCTTGTGGGCCCCCTGGGGGGCTTTCAGGCCAGCTAGGTCTTTGGCTGCTGGCCCCTTTCGTTTGGGAGCTATTGCTGGACGTTTGGCATGTTGGCCGGAGAGTGCTTCTCGGGCCGCCAACTGCAACCTTGCAGGTACCTCCAAGGTTCCCCGCCCAGCGAAAGCCCCCAGACCCAAATTGAGAGGGGCTGCTTGTGGGCCCCCTGGGGGGCTTTCAGGCCAGCTAGGTCTTTGGCTGCTGGCCCCTTTCGTTTGGGAGCTATTGCTGGACGTTTGGCATGTTGGCCGGAGAGTGCTTCTCGGGCCGCGAACTGCAACCTTGCAGGTACCTCCAAGGTTCCCCGTCCAGCGAAAGCCCCCAGACCCAAATTGAGAGGGGCTGCTTGTGGGCCCCCTGGGGGGCTTTCAGGCCAGCTAGGTCTTTGGCTGCTGGCCCCTTTCGTTTGGGAGCTATTGCTGGACGTTTGGCATGTTGGCCGGAGAGTGCTTCTCGGGCCGCCAACTGCAACCTTGCAGGTACCTCCAAGGTTCCCCGCCCAGCGAAAGCCCCCAGACCCAAATTGAGAGGGGCTGCTTGTGGGCCCCCTGGGGGGCTTTCAGGCCAGCTAGGTCTTTGGCTGCTGGCCCCTTTCGTTTGGGAGCTATTGCTGGACGTTTGGCATGTTGGCCGGAGAGTGCTTCTCGGGCCGCCAACTGCAACCTTGCAGGTACCTCCAAGGTTCCCCGCCCAGCGAAAGCCCCCAGACCCAAATTGAGAGGGGCTGCTTGTGGGCCCCCTGGGGGGCTTTCAGGCCAGCTAGGTCTTTGGCTGCTGGCCCCTTTCGTTTGGGAGCTATTGCTGGACGTTTGGCATGTTGGCCGGAGAGTGCTTCTCGGGCCGCCAACTGCAACCTTGCAGGTACCTCCAAGGTTCCCCGCCCAGCGAAAGCCCCCAGACCCAAATTGAGAGGGGCTGCTTGTGGGCCCCCTGGGGGGCTTTCAGGCCAGCTAGGTCTTTGGCTGCTGGCCCCTTTCGTTTGGGAGCTATTGCTGGACGTTTGGCATGTTGGCCGGAGAGTGCTTCTCGGGCCGCCAACTGCAACCCCACAGGTACCTCCAAGGTTCCCCGCCCAGCGAAAGCCCCCAGACCCAAATTGAGAGGGGCTGCTTGTGGGCCCCCTGGGGGGCTTTCAGGCCAGCTAGGTCTTTGGCTGCTGGCCCCTTTCGTTTGGGAGCTATTGCTGGACGTTTGGCATGTTGGCCGGAGAGTGCTTCTCGGGCCGCCAACTGCAACCTTGCAGGTACCTCCAAGGTTCCCCGCCCAGCGAAAGCCCCCAGACCCAAATTGAGAGGGGCTGCTTGTGGGCCCCCTGGGGGGCTTTCAGGCCAGCTAGGTCTTTGGCTGCTGGCCCCTTTCGTTTGGGAGCTATTGCTGGACGTTTGGCATGTTGGCCGGAGAGTGCTTCTCGGGCCGCCAACTGCAACCTTGCAGGTACCTCCAAGGTTCCCCGCCCAGCAAAAGCCCCCAGACCCAAATTGAGAGGGGCTGCTTGTGGGCCCCCTGGGGGGCTTTCAGGCCAGCTAGGTCTTTGGCTGCTGGCCCCTTTCGTTTGGGAGCTATTGCTGGACGTTTGGCATGTTGGCCGGAGAGTGCTTCTCGGGCCGCCAACTGCAACCTTGCAGGTACCTCCAAGGTTCCCCGCCCAGCGAAAGCCCCCAGACCCAAATTGAGAGGGGCTGCTTGTGGGCCCCCTGGGGGGTCTTTCAGGCCAGCTAGGTCTTTGGCTGCTGGCCCCTTTCGTTTGGGAGCTATTGCTGGACGTTTGGCATGTTGGCCGGAGAGTGCTTCTCGGGCCGCCAACTGCAACCCCACAGGTACCTCCAAGGTTCCCCACCCAGCGAAAGCCCCCAGACCCAAATTGAGAGGGGCTGCTTGTGGGCCCCCTGGGGGGCTTTCAGGCCAGCTAGGTCTTTGGCTGCTGGCCCCTTTCGTTTGGGAGCTATTGCTGGACGTTTGGCATGTTGGCCTGAGAGTGCTTCTCGGGCCGCCAACTGCAACCTTGCAGGTACCTCCAAGGTTCCCCGCCCAGAGAAAGCCCCCAGACCCAAATTGAGAGGGGCTGATTGTGGGCCCCCTGGGGGGCTTTCAGGCCAGCTAGGTCTTTGGCTGCTGGCCCCTTTTGTTTGGGAGCTATTGCTGGACGTTTGGCATGTTGGCCGGAGAGTGCTTCTCGGGCCGCCAACTGCAACCTTGCAGGTACCTCCAAGGTTCCCCGCCCAGCGAAAGCCCCCAGACCCAAATTGAGAGGGGCTGCTTGTGGGCCCCCTGGGGGGTCTTTCAGGCCAGCTAGGTCTTTGGCTGCTGGCCCCTTTCGTTTGGGAGCTATTGCTGGACGTTTGGCATGTTGGCCGGAGAGTGCTTCTTGGGCCGCCAACTGCAACCTTGCAGGTACCTCCAAGGTTCCCCACCCAGCGAAAGCCCCCAGACCCAAATTGAGAGGGGCTGCTTGTGGGCCCCCTGGGGGGCTTTCAGGCCAGCTAGGTCTTTGGCTGCTGGCCCCTTTCGTTTGGGAGCTATTGCTGGACGTTTGGCATGTTGGCCTGAGAGTGCTTCTCGGGCCGCCAACTGCAACCTTGCAGGTACCTCCAAGGTTCCCCGCCCAGCGAAAGCCCCCAGACCCAAATTGAGAGGGGCTGCTTGTGGGCCCCCTGGGGGGCTTTCAGGCCAGCTAGGTCTTTGGCTGCTGGCCCCTTTCGTTTGGGAGCTATTGCTGGACGTTTGGCATGTTGGCCGGAGAGTGCTTTTCGGGCTGCGAACTGCAACCTTGCAGGTACCTCCAAAGTTCCCCGCCCAGCGAAAGCCCCCAGACCCAAATTGAGAGGGGCTGCTTGTGGGCCCCCTGGGGGGCTTTCAGGCCAGCTAGGTCTTTGGCTGCTTGCCCTTTCGTTTGGGAGCTATTGCTGGACGTTTGGCATGTTGGCCGGAGAGTGCTTCTCGGGCCGCCAACTGCAACCCCACAGGTACCTCCAAGGTTCCCCGCCCAGCGAAAGCCCCCAGACCCAAATTGAGAGGGGCTGCTTGTGGGCCCCCTGGGGGGCTTTCAGGCCAGCTAGGTCTTTGGCTGCTGGCCCCTTTCGTTTGGGAGCTATTGCTGGACGTTTGGCATGTTGGCCAGAGAGTGCTTCTCGGGCCGCGAACTGCAACCTTGCAGGTACCTCCAAGGTTCCCCGCCCAGCGAAAGCCCCCAGACCCAAATTGAGAGGGGCTGCTTGTGGGCCCCCTGGGGGGCTTTCAGGCCAGCTAGGTCTTTGGCTGCTGGCCCCTTTCGTTTGGGAGCTATTGCTGGACGTTTGGCATGTTGGCCGGAGAGTGCTTCTCGGGCCGCCAACTGCAACCTTGCAGGTACCTCCAAGGTTCCCCACCCAGCGAAAGCCCCCAGACCCAAATTGAGAGGGGCTGCTTGTGGGCCCCCTGGGGGGCTTTCAGGCCAGCTAGGTCTTTGGCTGCTGGCCCCTTTCGTTTGGGAGCTATTGCTGGACGTTTGGCATGTTGGCCGGAGAGTGCTTTTCGGGCTGGGAACTGCAACCCCACAGGTACCTCCAAGGTTCTCTGCCCAGCGAAAGCCCCCAGACCCAAATTGAGAGGGGCTGCTTGTGGGCCCCCTGGGGGGCTTTCAGGCCAGCTAGGTCTTTGGCTGCTGGCCCCTTTCGTTTGGGAGCTATTGCTGGACGTTTGGCATGTTGGCCGGAGAGTGCTTCTCGGGCCGCGAACTGCAACCTTGCAGGTACCTCCAAGGTTCCCCGCCCAGCGAAAGCCCCCAGACCCAAATTGAGAGGGGCTGCTTGTGGGCCCCCTGGGGGGCTTTCAGGACAGTTAGGTCTTTGGCTGCTGGCCCCTTTCGTTTGGGAGCTATTGCTGGACGTTTGGCATGTTGGCCGGAGAGTGCTTCTCGGGCCGCCAACTGCAACCTTGCAGGTACCTCCAAGGTTCCCCGCCCAGCGAAAGCCCCCAGACCCAAATTGAGAGGGGCTGCTTGTGGGCCCCCTGGGGGGCTTTCAGGCCAGCTAGGTCTTTGGCTGCTGGCCCCTTTCGTTTGGGAGCTATTGCTGGACGTTTGGCATGTTGGCCAGAGAGTGCTTCTCGGGCCGCCAACTGCAACCTTGCAGGTACCTCCAAGGTTCCCCGCCCAGCGAAAGCCCCCAGACCCAAATTGAGAGGGGCTGCTTGTGGGCCCCCTGGGGGGTCTTTCAGGCCAGCTAGGTCTTTGGCTGCTGGCCCCTTTCGTTTGGGAGCTATTGCTGGACGTTTGGCATGTTGGCCGGAGAGTGCTTCTCGGGCCGCCAACTGCAACCCCACAGGTACCTCCAAGGTTCCCCACCCAGCGAAAGCCCCCAGACCCAAATTGAGAGGGGCTGCTTGTGGGCCCCCTGGGGGGCTTTCAGGCCAGCTAGGTCTTTGGCTGCTGGCCCCTTTCGTTTGGGAGCTATTGCTGGACGTTTGGCATGTTGGCCTGAGAGTGCTTCTCGGGCCGCCAACTGCAACCTTGCAGGTACCTCCAAGGTTCCCCGCCCAGCGAAAGCCCCCAGACCCAAATTGAGAGGGGCTGCTTGTGGGCCCCCTGGGGGGCTTTCAGGCCAGCTAGGTCTTTGGCTGCTGGCCCCTTTCGTTTGGGAGCTATTGCTGGACGTTTGGCATGTTGGCCGGAGAGTGCTTCTCGGGCCGCCAACTGCAACCCCACAGGTACCTCCAAGGTTCCCCGCCCAGCGAAAGCCCCCAGACCCAAATTGAGAGGGGCTGCTTGTGGGCCCCCTGGGGGGCTTTCAGGCCAGCTAGGTCTTTGGCTGCTGGCCCCTTTCGTTTGGGAGCTATTGCTGGACGTTTGGCATGTTGGCCAGAGAGTGCTTCTCGGGCCGCGAACTGCAACCTTGCAGGTACCTCCAAGGTTCCCCGCCCAGCGAAAGCCCCCAGACCCAAATTGAGAGGGGCTGCTTGTGGGCCCCCTGGGGGGCTTTCAGGACAGTTAGGTCTTTGGCTGCTTGCCCTTTCGTTTGGGAGCTATTGCTGGACGTTTGGCATGTTGGCCGGAGAGTGCTTCTCGGGCCGCCAACTGCAACCCCACAGGTACCTCCAAGGTTCCCCGCCCAGCGAAAGCCCCCAGACCCAAATTGAGAGGGGCTGCTTGTGGGCCCCCTGGGGGGCTTTCAGGCCAGCTAGGTCTTTGGCTGCTGGCCCCTTTCGTTTGGGAGCTATTGCTGGACGTTTGGCATGTTGGCCGGAGAGTGCTTCTCGGGCCGCCAACTGCAACCTTGCAGGTACCTCCAAGGTTCCCCGCCCAGCGAAAGCCCCCAGACCCAAATTGAGAGGGGCTGCTTGTGGGCCCCCTGGGGGGCTTTCAGGCCAGCTAGGTCTTTGGCTGCTGGCCCCTTTCGTTTGGGAGCTATTGCTGGACGTTTGGCATGTTGGCCAGAGAGTGCTTCTCGGGCCGCCAACTGCAACCTTGCAGGTACCTCCAAGGTTCCCCGCCCAGCGAAAGCCCCCAGACCCAAATTGAGAGGGGCTGCTTGTGGGCCCCCTGGGGGGTCTTTCAGGCCAGCTAGGTCTTTGGCTGCTGGCCCCTTTCGTTTGGGAGCTATTGCTGGACGTTTGGCATGTTGGCCGGAGAGTGCTTCTCGGGCCGCCAACTGCAACCCCACAGGTACCTCCAAGGTTCCCCACCCAGCGAAAGCCCCCAGACCCAAATTGAGAGGGGCTGCTTGTGGGCCCCCTGGGGGGCTTTCAGGCCAGCTAGGTCTTTGGCTGCTGGCCCCTTTCGTTTGGGAGCTATTGCTGGACGTTTGGCATGTTGGCCGGAGAGTGCTTCTCGGGCCGCCAACTGCAACCTTGCAGGTACCTCCAAGGTTCCCCGCCCAGCGAAAGCCCCCAGACCCAAATTGAGAGGGGCTGCTTGTGGGCCCCCTGGGGGGCTTTCAGGCCAGCTAGGTCTTTGGCTGCTGGCCCCTTTTGTTTGGGAGCTATTGCTGGACGTTTGGCATGTTGGCCGGAGAGTGCTTCTCGGGCCGCCAACTGCAACCTTGCAGGTACCTCCAAGGTTCCCCGCCCAGCGAAAGCCCCCAGACCCAAATTGAGAGGGGCTGCTTGTGGGCCCCCTGGGGGGTCTTTCAGGCCAGCTAGGTCTTTGGCTGCTGGCCCCTTTCGTTTGGGAGCTATTGCTGGACGTTTGGCATGTTGGCCGGAGAGTGCTTCTCGGGCCGCCAACTGCAACCTTGCAGGTACCTCCAAGGTTCCCCACCCAGCGAAAGCCCCCAGACCCAAATTGAGAGGGGCTGCTTGTGGGCCCCCTGGGGGGCTTTCAGGCCAGCTAGGTCTTTGGCTGCTGGCCCCTTTCGTTTGGGAGCTATTGCTGGACGTTTGGCATGTTGGCCGGAGAGTGCTTCTCGGGCCGCCAACTGCAACCCCACAGGTACCTCCAAGGTTCCCCGCCCAGCGAAAGCCCCCAGACCCAAATTGAGAGGGGCTGCTTGTGGGCCCCCTGGGGGGCTTTCAGGCCAGCTAGGTCTTTGGCTGCTGGCCCCTTTCGTTTGGGAGCTATTGCTGGACGTTTGGCATGTTGGCCAGAGAGTGCTTCTCGGGCCGCGAACTGCAACCTTGCAGGTACCTCCAAGGTTCCCCGCCCAGCGAAAGCCCCCAGACCCAAATTGAGAGGGGCTGCTTGTGGGCCCCCTGGGGGGCTTTCAGGACAGTTAGGTCTTTGGCTGCTGGCCCCTTTCGTTTGGGAGCTATTGCTGGACGTTTGGCATGTTGGCCGGAGAGTGCTTCTCGGGCCGCCAACTGCAACCTTGCAGGTACCTCCAAGGTTCCCCACCCAGCGAAAGCCCCCAGACCCAAATTGAGAGGGGCTGCTTGTGGGCCCCCTGGGGGGCTTTCAGGCCAGCTAGGTCTTTGGCTGCTGGCCCCTTTCGTTTGGGAGCTATTGCTGGACGTTTGGCATGTTGGCCGGAGAGTGCTTCTCGGGCTGCGAACTGCAACCCCACAGGTACCTCCAAGGTTCTCTGCCCAGCGAAAGCCCCCAGACCCAAATTGAGAGGGGCTGCTTGTGGGCCCCCTGGGGGGCTTTCAGGCCAGCTAGGTCTTTGGCTGCTGGCCCCTTTCGTTTGGGAGCTATTGCTGGACGTTTGGCATGTTGGCCGGAGAGTGCTTCTCGGGCCGCCAACTACAACCCCACAGGTACCTCCAAGGTTCCCCGCCCAGCGAAAGCCCCCAGACCCAAATTGAGAGGGGCTGCTTGTGGGCCCCCTGGGGGGCTTTCAGGACAGTTAGGTCTTTGGCTGCTGGCCCCTTTCGTTTGGGAGCTATTGCTGGACGTTTGGCATGTTGGCCGGAGAGTGCTTCTCGGGCCGCCAACTGCAACCTTGCAGGTACCTCCAAGGTTCCCCGCCCAGCGAAAGCCCCCAGACCCAAATTGAGAGGGGCTGCTTGTGGGCCCCCTGGGGGGCTTTCAGGCCAGCTAGGTCTTTGGCTGCTGGCCCCTTTCGTTTGGGAGCTATTGCTGGACGTTTGGCATGTTGGCCGGAGAGTGCTTCTCGGGCTGCGAACTGCAACCCCACAGGTACCTCCAAGGTTCCCTGCCCAGCGAAAGCCCCCAGACCCAAATTGAGAGGGGCTGCTTGTGGGCCCCCTGGGGGGCTTTCAGGCCAGCTAGGTCTTTGGCTGCTGGCCCCTTTCGTTTGGGAGCTATTGCTGGACGTTTGGCATGTTGGCCGGAGAGTGCTTCTCGGGCCGCCAACTGCAACCTTGCAGGTACCTCCAAGGTTCCCCGCCCAGCGAAAGCCCCCAGACCCAAATTGAGAGGGGCTGCTTGTGGGCCCCCTGGGGGGCTTTCAGGCCAGCTAGGTCTTTGGCTGCTGGCCCCTTTCGTTTGGGAGCTATTGCTGGACGTTTGGCATGTTGGCCGGAGAGTGCTTTTCGGGCTGCGAACTGCAACCTTGCAGGTACCTCCAAGGTTCCCCGCCCAGCGAAAGCCCCCAGACCCAAATTGAGAGGGGCTGCTTGTGGGCCCCCTGGGGGGCTTTCAGGCCAGCTAGGTCTTTGGCTGCTGGCCCCTTTCGTTTGGGAGCTATTGCTGGACGTTTGGCATGTTGGCCGGAGAGTGCTTCTCGGGCCGCCAACTGCAACCTTGCAGGTACCTCCAAGGTTCCCCGCCCAGCGAGAGCCCCCAGACCCAAATTGAGAGGGGCTGCTTGTGGGCCCCCTGGGGGGCTTTCAGGCCAGCTAGGTCTTTGGCTGCTGGCCCCTTTCGTTTGGGAGCTATTGCTGGACGTTTGGCATGTTGGCCGGAGAGTGCTTCTCGGGCCGCCAACTGCAACCTTGCAGGTACCTCCAAGGTTCCCCGCCCAGCGAAAGCCCCCAGACCCAAATTGAGAGGGGCTGCTTGTGGGCCCCCTGGGGGGCTTTCAGGCCAGCTAGGTCTTTGGCTGCTGGCCCCTTTCGTTTGGGAGCTATTGCTGGACGTTTGGCATGTTGGCCGGAGAGTGCTTCTCGGGCCGCCAACTGCAACCCCACAGGTACCTCCAAGGTTCCCCGCCCAGCGAAAGCCCCCAGACCCAAATTGAGAGGGGCTGCTTGTGGGCCCCCTGGGGGGCTTTCAGGCCAGCTAGGTCTTTGGCTGCTGGCCCCTTTCGTTTGGGAGCTATTGCTGGACGTTTGGCATGTTGGCCGGAGAGTGCTTCTCGGGCCGCCAACTGCAACCTTGCAGGTACCTCCAAGGTTCCCCGCCCAGCGAAAGCCCCCAGACCCAAATTGAGAGGGGCTGCTTGTGGGCCCCCTGGGGGGCTTTCAGGCCAGCTAGGTCTTTGGCTGCTGGCCCCTTTCGTTTGGGAGCTATTGCTGGACGTTTGGCATGTTGGCCGGAGAGTGCTTCTCGGGCCGCGAACTGCAACCCCACAGGTACCTCCAAGGTTCCCCGCCCAGCGAAAGCCCCCAGACCCAAATTGAGAGGGGCTGCTTGTGGGCCCCCTGGGGGGCTTTCAGGCCAGCTAGGTCTTTGGCTGCTGGCCCCTTTCGTTTGGGAGCTATTGCTGGACGTTTGGCATGTTGGCCGGAGAGTGCTTCTCGGGCCGCGAACTGCAACCCCACAGGTACCTCCAAGGTTTCCTGCCCAGCAAAAGCCCCCAGACCCAAATTGAGAGGGGCTGCTTGTGGGCCCCCTGGGGGGCTTTCAGGCCAGCTAGGTCTTTGGCTGCTGGCCCCTTTCGTTTGGGAGCTATTGCTGGACGTTTGGCATGTTGGCCGGAGAGTGCTTCTCGGGCCGCCAACTGCAACCTTGCAGGTACCTCCAAGGTTCCCCGCCCAGCGAAAGCCCCCAGACCCAAATTGAGAGGGGCTGCTTGTGGGCCCCCTGGGGGGCTTTCAGGCCAGCTAGGTCTTTGGCTGCTGGCCCCTTTCGTTTGGGAGCTATTGCTGGACGTTTGGCATGTTGGCCGGAGAGTGCTTCTCGGGCCGCCAACTGCAACCTTGCAGGTACCTCCAAGGTTCCCCGCCCAGCGAAAGCCCCCAGACCCAAATTGAGAGGGGCTGCTTGTGGGCCCCCTGGGGGGCTTTCAGGCCAGCTAGGTCTTTGGCTGCTGGCCCCTTTCGTTTGGGAGCTATTGCTGGACGTTTGGCATGTTGGCCGGAGAGTGCTTCTCGGGCCGCCAACTGCAACCCCACAGGTACCTCCAAGGTTCCCCGCCCAGCGAAAGCCCCCAGACCCAAATTGAGAGGGGCTGCTTGTGGGCCCCCTGGGGGGCTTTCAGGCCAGCTAGGTCTTTGGCTGCTGGCCCCTTTCGTTTGGGAGCTATTGCTGGACGTTTGGCATGTTGGCCGGAGAGTGCTTCTCGGGCCGCGAACTGCAACCTTGCAGGTACCTCCAAGGTTCCCCGCCCAGCGAAAGCCCCCAGACCCAAATTGAGAGGGGCTGCTTGTGGGCCCCCTGGGGGGCTTTCAGGCCAGCTAGGTCTTTGGCTGCTGGCCCCTTTCGTTTGGGAGCTATTGCTGGACGTTTGGCATGTTGGCCGGAGAGTGCTTCTCGGGCCGCCAACTGCAACCTTGCAGGTACCTCCAAGGTTCCCCGCCCAGCGAAAGCCCCCAGACCCAAATTGAGAGGGGCTGCTTGTGGGCCCCCTGGGGGGCTTTCAGGCCAGCTAGGTCTTTGGCTGCTGGCCCCTTTCGTTTGGGAGCTATTGCTGGACGTTTGGCATGTTGGCCGGAGAGTGCTTCTCGGGCCGCCAACTGCAACCTTGCAGGTACCTCCAAGGTTCCCCGCCCAGCGAAAGCCCCCAGACCCAAATTGAGAGGGGCTGCTTGTGGGCCCCCTGGGGGGTCTTTCAGGCCAGCTAGGTCTTTGGCTGCTGGCCCCTTTCGTTTGGGAGCTATTGCTGGACGTTTGGCATGTTGGCCGGAGAGTGCTTCTCGGGCCGCCAACTGCAACCCCACAGGTACCTCCAAGGTTCCCCACCCAGCGAAAGCCCCCAGACCCAAATTGAGAGGGGCTGCTTGTGGGCCCCCTGGGGGGCTTTCAGGCCAGCTAGGTCTTTGGCTGCTGGCCCCTTTCGTTTGGGAGCTATTGCTGGACGTTTGGCATGTTGGCCTGAGAGTGCTTCTCGGGCCGCCAACTGCAACCTTGCAGGTACCTCCAAGGTTCCCCGCCCAGAGAAAGCCCCCAGACCCAAATTGAGAGGGGCTGATTGTGGGCCCCCTGGGGGGCTTTCAGGCCAGCTAGGTCTTTGGCTGCTGGCCCCTTTTGTTTGGGAGCTATTGCTGGACGTTTGGCATGTTGGCCGGAGAGTGCTTCTCGGGCCGCCAACTGCAACCTTGCAGGTACCTCCAAGGTTCCCCGCCCAGCGAAAGCCCCCAGACCCAAATTGAGAGGGGCTGCTTGTGGGCCCCCTGGGGGGTCTTTCAGGCCAGCTAGGTCTTTGGCTGCTGGCCCCTTTCGTTTGGGAGCTATTGCTGGACGTTTGGCATGTTGGCCGGAGAGTGCTTCTCGGGCCGCCAACTGCAACCTTGCAGGTACCTCCAAGGTTCCCCACCCAGCGAAAGCCCCCAGACCCAAATTGAGAGGGGCTGCTTGTGGGCCCCCTGGGGGGCTTTCAGGCCAGCTAGGTCTTTGGCTGCTGGCCCCTTTCGTTTGGGAGCTATTGCTGGACGTTTGGCATGTTGGCCTGAGAGTGCTTCTCGGGCCGCCAACTGCAACCTTGCAGGTACCTCCAAGGTTCCCCGCCCAGCGAAAGCCCCCAGACCCAAATTGAGAGGGGCTGCTTGTGGGCCCCCTGGGGGGCTTTCAGGCCAGCTAGGTCTTTGGCTGCTGGCCCCTTTCGTTTGGGAGCTATTGCTGGACGTTTGGCATGTTGGCCGGAGAGTTCTTTTCGGGCTGCGAACTGCAACCTTGCAGGTACCTCCAAAGTTCCCCGCCCAGCGAAAGCCCCCAGACCCAAATTGAGAGGGGCTGCTTGTGGGCCCCCTGGGGGGCTTTCAGGCCAGCTAGGTCTTTGGCTGCTTGCCCTTTCGTTTGGGAGCTATTGCTGGACGTTTGGCATGTTGGCCGGAGAGTGCTTCTCGGACCGCCAACTGCAACCCCACAGGTACCTCCAAGGTTCCCCGCCCAGCGAAAGCCCCCAGACCCAAATTGAGAGGGGCTGCTTGTGGGCCCCCTGGGGGGCTTTCAGGCCAGCTAGGTCTTTGGCTGCTGGCCCCTTTCGTTTGGGAGCTATTGCTGGACGTTTGGCATGTTGGCCGGAGAGTGCTTCTCGGGCCGCGAACTGCAACCCCACAGGTACCTCCAAGGTTCCCCGCCCAGCGAAAGCCCCCAGACCCAAATTGAGAGGGGCTGCTTGTGGGCCCCCTGGGGGGCTTTCAGGCCAGCTAGGTCTTTGGCTGCTGGCCCCTTTCGTTTGGGAGCTATTGCTGGACGTTTGGCATGTTGGCCGGAGAGTGCTTCTCGGGCCGCCAACTGCAACCCCACAGGTACCTCCAAGGTTTCCTGCCCAGCAAAAGCCCCCAGACCCAAATTGAGAGGGGCTGCTTGTGGGCCCCCTGGGGGGCTTTCAGGCCAGCTAGGTCTTTGGCTGCTGGCCCCTTTCGTTTGGGAGCTATTGCTGGACGTTTGGCATGTTGGCCAGAGAGTGCTTCTCGGGCTGCGAAATGCAACCCCACAGGTACCTCCAAGGTTCCCCGCCCAGCGAAAGCCCCCAGACCCAAATTGAGAGGGGCTGCTTGTGGGCCCCCTGGGGGGCTTTCAGGCCAGCTAGGTCTTTGGCTGCTGGCCCCTTTCGTTTGGGAGCTATTGCTGGACGTTTGGCATGTTGGCCGGAGAGTGCTTCTCGGGCCGCCAACTGCAACCTTGCAGGTACCTCCAAGGTTCCCTGCCCAGCGAAAGCCCCCAGACCCAAATTGAGAGGGGCTGCTTGTGGGCCCCCTGGGGGGCTTTCAGGCCAGCTAGGTCTTTGGCTGCTGGCCCCTTTCGTTTGGGAGCTATTGCTGGACGTTTGGCATGTTGGCCGGAGAGTGCTTCTCGGGCCGCCAACTGCAACCCCACAGGTACCTCCAAGGTTCCCCGCCCAGCGAAAGCCCCCAGACCCAAATTGAGAGGGGCTGCTTGTGGGCCCCCTGGGGGGCTTTCAGGCCAGCTAGGTCTTTGGGTGCTGGCCCCTTTCGTTTGGGAGCTATTGCTGGACGTTTGGCATGTTGGCCGGAGAGTGCTTCTCGGGCCGCCAACTGCAACCTTGCAGGTACCTCCAAGGTTCCCCGCCCAGCGAAAGCCCCCAGACCCAAATTGAGAGGGGCTGCTTGTGGGCCCCCTGGGGGGCTTTCAGGCCAGCTAGGTCTTTGGCTGCTGGCCCCTTTCGTTTGGGAGCTATTGCTGGACGTTTGGCATGTTGGCCGGAGAGTGCTTCTCGGGCCGCCAACTGCAACCTTGCAGGTACCTCCAAGGTTCCCCGCCCAGCGAAAGCCCCCAGACCCAAATTGAGAGGGGCTGCTTGTGGGCCCCCTGGGGGGCTTTCAGGCCAGCTAGGTCTTTGGCTGCTGGCCCCTTTCGTTTGGGAGCTATTGCTGGACGTTTGGCATGTTGGCCGGAGAGTGCTTCTCGGGCCGCGAACTGCAACCTTGCAGGTACCTCCAAGGTTCCCCGCCCAGCGAAAGCCCCCAGACCCAAATTGAGAGGGGCTGCTTGTGGGCCCCCTGGGGGGCTTTCAGGCCAGCTAGGTCTTTGGCTGCTGGCCCCTTTCGTTTGGGAGCTATTGCTGGACGTTTGGCATGTTGGCCGGAGAGTGCTTCTCGGGCCGCCAACTGCAACCTTGCAGGTACCTCCAAGGTTCCCCGCCCAGCGAAAGCCCCCAGACCCAAATTGAGAGGGGCTGCTTGTGGGCCCCCTGGGGGGCTTTCAGGCCAGCTAGGTCTTTGGCTGCTGGCCCCTTTCGTTTGGGAGCTATTGCTGGACGTTTGGCATGTTGGCCGGAGAGTGCTTCTCGGGCCGCCAACTGCAACCTTGCAGGTACCTCCAAGGTTCCCCGCCCAGCGAAAGCCCCCAGACCCAAATTGAGAGGGGCTGCTTGTGGGCCCCCTGGGGGGCTTTCAGGCCAGCTAGGTCTTTGGCTGCTGGCCCCTTTCGTTTGGGAGCTATTGCTGGACGTTTGGCATGTTGGCCGGAGAGTGCTTCTCGGGCCGCCAACTGCAACCTTGCAGGTACCTCCAAGGTTCCCCGCCCAGCGAAAGCCCCCAGACCCAAATTGAGAGGGGCTGCTTGTGGGCCCCCTGGGGGGCTTTCAGGCCAGCTAGGTCTTTGGCTGCTGGCCCCTTTCGTTTGGGAGCTATTGCTGGACGTTTGGCATGTTGGCCGGAGAGTGCTTCTCGGGCCGCCAACTGCAACCTTGCAGGTACCTCCAAGGTTCCCCGCCCAGCGAAAGCCCCCAGACCCAAATTGAGAGGGGCTGCTTGTGGCCCCCCTGGGGGGTCTTTCAGGCCAGCTAGGTCTTTGGCTGCTGGCCCCTTTCGTTTGGGAGCTATTGCTGGACGTTTGGCATGTTGGCCGGAGAGTGCTTCTCGGGCCGCCAACTGCAACCCCACAGGTACCTCCAAGGTTCCCCACCCAGCGAAAGCCCCCAGACCCAAATTGAGAGGGGCTGCTTGTGGGCCCCCTGGGGGGCTTTCAGGCCAGCTAGGTCTTTGGCTGCTGGCCCCTTTCGTTTGGGAGCTATTGCTGGACGTTTGGCATGTTGGCCGGAGAGTGCTTCTCGGGCCGCCAACTGCAACCTTGCAGGTACCTCCAAGGTTCCCCGCCCAGCGAAAGCCCCCAGACCCAAATTGAGAGGGGCTGCTTGTGGGCCCCCTGGGGGGCTTTCAGGCCAGCTAGGTCTTTGGCTGCTGGCCCCTTTTGTTTGGGAGCTATTGCTGGACGTTTGGCATGTTGGCCGGAGAGTGCTTCTCGGGCCGCCAACTGCAACCTTGCAGGTACCTCCAAGGTTCCCCGCCCAGCGAAAGCCCCCAGACCCAAATTGAGAGGGGCTGCTTGTGGGCCCCCTGGGGGGTCTTTCAGGCCAGCTAGGTCTTTGGCTGCTGGCCCCTTTCGTTTGGGAGCTATTGCTGGACGTTTGGCATGTTGGCCGGAGAGTGCTTCTCGGGCCGCCAACTGCAACCTTGCAGGTACCTCCAAGGTTCCCCACCCAGCGAAAGCCCCCAGACCCAAATTGAGAGGGGCTGCTTGTGGGCCCCCTGGGGGGCTTTCAGGCCAGCTAGGTCTTTGGCTGCTGGCCCCTTTCGTTTGGGAGCTATTGCTGGACGTTTGGCATGTTGGCCGGAGAGTGCTTCTCGGGCCGCCAACTGCAACCTTGCAGGTACCTCCAAGGTTCCCCGCCCAGCGAAAGCCCCCAGACCCAAATTGAGAGGGGCTGCTTGTGGGCCCCCTGGGGGGCTTTCAGGCCAGCTAGGTCTTTGGCTGCTGGCCCCTTTCGTTTGGGAGCTATTGCTGGACGTTTGGCATGTTGGCCGGAGAGTGCTTCTCGGGCCGCCAACTGCAACCTTGCAGGTACCTCCAAGGTTCCCCGCCCAGCGAAAGCCCCCAGACCCAAATTGAGAGGGGCTGCTTGTGGGCCCCCTGGGGGGCTTTCAGGCCAGCTAGGTCTTTGGCTGCTGGCCCCTTTCGTTTGGGAGCTATTGCTGGACGTTTGGCATGTTGGCCAGAGAGTGCTTCTCGGGCCGCGAACTGCAACCTTGCAGGTACCTCCAAGGTTCCCCGCCCAGCGAAAGCCCCCAGACCCAAATTGAGAGGGGCTGCTTGTGGGCCCCCTGGGGGGCTTTCAGGCCAGCTAGGTCTTTGGCTGCTGGCCCCTTTCGTTTGGGAGCTATTGCTGGACGTTTGGCATGTTGGCCTGAGAGTGCTTCTCGGGCCGCCAACTGCAACCTTGCAGGTACCTCCAAGGTTCCCCGCCCAGCGAAAGCCCCCAGACCCAAATTGAGAGGGGCTGCTTGTGGGCCCCCTGGGGGGCTTTCAGGCCAGCTAGGTCTTTGGCTGCTGGCCCCTTTCGTTTGGGAGCTATTGCTGGACGTTTGGCATGTTGGCCGGAGAGTTCTTTTCGGGCTGCGAACTGCAACCTTGCAGGTACCTCCAAAGTTCCCCGCCCAGCGAAAGCCCCCAGACCCAAATTGAGAGGGGCTGCTTGTGGGCCCCCTGGGGGGCTTTCAGGCCAGCTAGGTCTTTGGCTGCTTGCCCTTTCGTTTGGGAGCTATTGCTGGACGTTTGGCATGTTGGCCGGAGAGTGCTTCTCGGACCGCCAACTGCAACCCCACAGGTACCTCCAAGGTTCCCCGCCCAGCGAAAGCCCCCAGACCCAAATTGAGAGGGGCTGCTTGTGGGCCCCCTGGGGGGCTTTCAGGCCAGCTAGGTCTTTGGCTGCTGGCCCCTTTCGTTTGGGAGCTATTGCTGGACGTTTGGCATGTTGGCCGGAGAGTGCTTCTCGGGCCGCGAACTGCAACCCCACAGGTACCTCCAAGGTTCCCCGCCCAGCGAAAGCCCCCAGACCCAAATTGAGAGGGGCTGCTTGTGGGCCCCCTGGGGGGCTTTCAGGCCAGCTAGGTCTTTGGCTGCTGGCCCCTTTCGTTTGGGAGCTATTGCTGGACGTTTGGCATGTTGGCCGGAGAGTGCTTCTCGGGCCGCCAACTGCAACCCCACAGGTACCTCCAAGGTTTCCTGCCCAGCAAAAGCCCCCAGACCCAAATTGAGAGGGGCTGCTTGTGGGCCCCCTGGGGGGCTTTCAGGCCAGCTAGGTCTTTGGCTGCTGGCCCCTTTCGTTTGGGAGCTATTGCTGGACGTTTGGCATGTTGGCCAGAGAGTGCTTCTCGGGCTGCGAAATGCAACCCCACAGGTACCTCCAAGGTTCCCCGCCCAGCGAAAGCCCCCAGACCCAAATTGAGAGGGGCTGCTTGTGGGCCCCCTGGGGGGCTTTCAGGCCAGCTAGGTCTTTGGCTGCTGGCCCCTTTCGTTTGGGAGCTATTGCTGGACGTTTGGCATGTTGGCCGGAGAGTGCTTCTCGGGCCGCCAACTGCAACCTTGCAGGTACCTCCAAGGTTCCCTGCCCAGCGAAAGCCCCCAGACCCAAATTGAGAGGGGCTGCTTGTGGGCCCCCTGGGGGGCTTTCAGGCCAGCTAGGTCTTTGGCTGCTGGCCCCTTTCGTTTGGGAGCTATTGCTGGACGTTTGGCATGTTGGCCGGAGAGTGCTTCTCGGGCCGCCAACTGCAACCCCACAGGTACCTCCAAGGTTCCCCGCCCAGCGAAAGCCCCCAGACCCAAATTGAGAGGGGCTGCTTGTGGGCCCCCTGGGGGGCTTTCAGGCCAGCTAGGTCTTTGGGTGCTGGCCCCTTTCGTTTGGGAGCTATTGCTGGACGTTTGGCATGTTGGCCGGAGAGTGCTTCTCGGGCCGCCAACTGCAACCTTGCAGGTACCTCCAAGGTTCCCCGCCCAGCGAAAGCCCCCAGACCCAAATTGAGAGGGGCTGCTTGTGGGCCCCCTGGGGGGCTTTCAGGCCAGCTAGGTCTTTGGCTGCTGGCCCCTTTCGTTTGGGAGCTATTGCTGGACGTTTGGCATGTTGGCCGGAGAGTGCTTCTCGGGCCGCCAACTGCAACCTTGCAGGTACCTCCAAGGTTCCCCGCCCAGCGAAAGCCCCCAGACCCAAATTGAGAGGGGCTGCTTGTGGGCCCCCTGGGGGGCTTTCAGGCCAGCTAGGTCTTTGGCTGCTGGCCCCTTTCGTTTGGGAGCTATTGCTGGACGTTTGGCATGTTGGCCGGAGAGTGCTTCTCGGGCCGCGAACTGCAACCTTGCAGGTACCTCCAAGGTTCCCCGCCCAGCGAAAGCCCCCAGACCCAAATTGAGAGGGGCTGCTTGTGGGCCCCCTGGGGGGCTTTCAGGCCAGCTAGGTCTTTGGCTGCTGGCCCCTTTCGTTTGGGAGCTATTGCTGGACGTTTGGCATGTTGGCCGGAGAGTGCTTCTCGGGCCGCCAACTGCAACCTTGCAGGTACCTCCAAGGTTCCCCGCCCAGCGAAAGCCCCCAGACCCAAATTGAGAGGGGCTGCTTGTGGGCCCCCTGGGGGGCTTTCAGGCCAGCTAGGTCTTTGGCTGCTGGCCCCTTTCGTTTGGGAGCTATTGCTGGACGTTTGGCATGTTGGCCGGAGAGTGCTTCTCGGGCCGCCAACTGCAACCTTGCAGGTACCTCCAAGGTTCCCCGCCCAGCGAAAGCCCCCAGACCCAAATTGAGAGGGGCTGCTTGTGGGCCCCCTGGGGGGCTTTCAGGCCAGCTAGGTCTTTGGCTGCTGGCCCCTTTCGTTTGGGAGCTATTGCTGGACGTTTGGCATGTTGGCCGGAGAGTGCTTCTCGGGCCGCCAACTGCAACCTTGCAGGTACCTCCAAGGTTCCCCGCCCAGCGAAAGCCCCCAGACCCAAATTGAGAGGGGCTGCTTGTGGGCCCCCTGGGGGGCTTTCAGGCCAGCTAGGTCTTTGGCTGCTGGCCCCTTTCGTTTGGGAGCTATTGCTGGACGTTTGGCATGTTGGCCGGAGAGTGCTTCTCGGGCCGCCAACTGCAACCTTGCAGGTACCTCCAAGGTTCCCCGCCCAGCGAAAGCCCCCAGACCCAAATTGAGAGGGGCTGCTTGTGGCCCCCCTGGGGGGTCTTTCAGGCCAGCTAGGTCTTTGGCTGCTGGCCCCTTTCGTTTGGGAGCTATTGCTGGACGTTTGGCATGTTGGCCGGAGAGTGCTTCTCGGGCCGCCAACTGCAACCCCACAGGTACCTCCAAGGTTCCCCACCCAGCGAAAGCCCCCAGACCCAAATTGAGAGGGGCTGCTTGTGGGCCCCCTGGGGGGCTTTCAGGCCAGCTAGGTCTTTGGCTGCTGGCCCCTTTCGTTTGGGAGCTATTGCTGGACGTTTGGCATGTTGGCCGGAGAGTGCTTCTCGGGCCGCCAACTGCAACCTTGCAGGTACCTCCAAGGTTCCCCGCCCAGCGAAAGCCCCCAGACCCAAATTGAGAGGGGCTGCTTGTGGGCCCCCTGGGGGGCTTTCAGGCCAGCTAGGTCTTTGGCTGCTGGCCCCTTTTGTTTGGGAGCTATTGCTGGACGTTTGGCATGTTGGCCGGAGAGTGCTTCTCGGGCCGCCAACTGCAACCTTGCAGGTACCTCCAAGGTTCCCCGCCCAGCGAAAGCCCCCAGACCCAAATTGAGAGGGGCTGCTTGTGGGCCCCCTGGGGGGTCTTTCAGGCCAGCTAGGTCTTTGGCTGCTGGCCCCTTTCGTTTGGGAGCTATTGCTGGACGTTTGGCATGTTGGCCGGAGAGTGCTTCTCGGGCCGCCAACTGCAACCTTGCAGGTACCTCCAAGGTTCCCCACCCAGCGAAAGCCCCCAGACCCAAATTGAGAGGGGCTGCTTGTGGGCCCCCTGGGGGGCTTTCAGGCCAGCTAGGTCTTTGGCTGCTGGCCCCTTTCGTTTGGGAGCTATTGCTGGACGTTTGGCATGTTGGCCGGAGAGTGCTTCTCGGGCCGCCAACTGCAACCTTGCAGGTACCTCCAAGGTTCCCCGCCCAGCGAAAGCCCCCAGACCCAAATTGAGAGGGGCTGCTTGTGGGCCCCCTGGGGGGCTTTCAGGCCAGCTAGGTCTTTGGCTGCTGGCCCCTTTCGTTTGGGAGCTATTGCTGGACGTTTGGCATGTTGGCCGGAGAGTGCTTCTCGGGCCGCCAACTGCAACCTTGCAGGTACCTCCAAGGTTCCCCGCCCAGCGAAAGCCCCCAGACCCAAATTGAGAGGGGCTGCTTGTGGGCCCCCTGGGGGGCTTTCAGGCCAGCTAGGTCTTTGGCTGCTGGCCCCTTTCGTTTGGGAGCTATTGCTGGACGTTTGGCATGTTGGCCAGAGAGTGCTTCTCGGGCCGCGAACTGCAACCTTGCAGGTACCTCCAAGGTTCCCCGCCCAGCGAAAGCCCCCAGACCCAAATTGAGAGGGGCTGCTTGTGGGCCCCCTGGGGGGCTTTCAGGACAGTTAGGTCTTTGGCTGCTGGCCCCTTTCGTTTGGGAACTATTGCTGGACGTTTGGCATGTTGGCCGGAGAGTGCTTCTCGGGCCGCCAACTGCAACCTTGCAGGTACCTCCAAGGTTCCCCACCCAGCGAAAGCCCCCAGACCCAAATTGAGAGGGGCTGCTTGTGGGCCCCCTGGGGGGCTTTCAGGCCAGCTAGGTCTTTGGCTGCTGGCCCCTTTCGTTTGGGAGCTATTGCTGGACGTTTGGCATGTTGGCCGGAGAGTGCTTTTCGGGCTGCGAACTGCAACCCCACAGGTACCTCCAAGGTTCTCTGCCCAGCGAAAGCCCCCAGACCCAAATTGAGAGGGGCTGCTTGTGGGCCCCCTGGGGGGCTTTCAGGCCAGCTAGGTCTTTGGCTGCTGGCCCCTTTCGTTTGGGAGCTATTGCTGGACGTTTGGCATGTTGGCCGGAGAGTGCTTCTCGGGCCGCCAACTACAACCCCACAGGTACCTCCAAGGTTCCCCGCCCAGCGAAAGCCCCCAGACCCAAATTGAGAGGGGCTGCTTGTGGGCCCCCTGGGGGGCTTTCAGGACAGTTAGGTCTTTGGCTGCTGGCCCCTTTCGTTTGGGAGCTATTGCTGGACGTTTGGCATGTTGGCCGGAGAGTGCTTCTCGGGCCGCCAACTGCAACCTTGCAGGTACCTCCAAGGTTCCCCGCCCAGCGAAAGCCCCCAGACCCAAATTGAGAGGGGCTGCTTGTGGGCCCCCTGGGGGGCTTTCAGGCCAGCTAGGTCTTTGGCTGCTGGCCCCTTTCGTTTGGGAGCTATTGCTGGACGTTTGGCATGTTGGCCGGAGAGTGCTTCTCGGGCTGCGAACTGCAACCCCACAGGTACCTCCAAGGTTCCCTGCCCAGCGAAAGCCCCCAGACCCAAATTGAGAGGGGCTGCTTGTGGGCCCCCTGGGGGGCTTTCAGGCCAGCTAGGTCTTTGGCTGCTGGCCCCTTTCGTTTGGGAGCTATTGCTGGACGTTTGGCATGTTGGCCGGAGAGTGCTTCTCGGGCCGCCAACTGCAACCTTGCAGGTACCTCCAAGGTTCCCCGCCCAGCGAAAGCCCCCAGACCCAAATTGAGAGGGGCTGCTTGTGGGCCCCCTGGGGGGCTTTCAGGCCAGCTAGGTCTTTGGCTGCTGGCCCCTTTCGTTTGGGAGCTATTGCTGGACGTTTGGCATGTTGGCCGGAGAGTGCTTCTCGGGCCGCCAACTGCAACCTTGCAGGTACCTCCAAGGTTCCCCGCCCAGCGAAAGCCCCCAGACCCAAATTGAGAGGGGCTGCTTGTGGGCCAGCTGGGGGGCTTTCAGGCCAGCTAGGTCTTTGGCTGCTGGCCCCTTTCGTTTGGGAGCTATTGCTGGACGTTTGGCATGTTGGCCGGAGAGTGCTTCTCGGGCCGCCAACTGCAACCCCACAGGTACCTCCAAGGTTCCCCGCCCAGCGAAAGCCCCCAGACCCAAATTGAGAGGGGCTGCTTGTGGGCCCCCTGGGGGGCTTTCAGGCCAGCTAGGTCTTTGGCTGCTGGCCCCTTTCGTTTGGGAGCTATTGCTGGACGTTTGACATGTTGGCCGGAGAGTGCTTTTCGGGCTGCGAACTGCAACCTTGCAGGTACCTCCAAGGTTCCCCGCCCAGCGAAAGCCCCCAGACCCAAATTGAGAGGGGCTGCTTGTGGGCCCCCTGGGGGGCTTTCAGGCCAGCTAGGTCTTTGGCTGCTTGCCCTTTCGTTTGGGAGCTATTGCTGGACGTTTGGCATGTTGGCCGGAGAGTGCTTCTCGGGCCGCGAACTGCAACCCCACAGGTACCTCCAAGGTTCCCCGCCCAGCGAAAGCCCCCAGACCCAAATTGAGAGGGGCTGCTTGTGGGCCCCCTGGGGGGCTTTCAGGCCAGCTAGGTCTTTGGCTGCTGGCCCCTTTCGTTTGGGAGCTATTGCTGGACGTTTGGCATGTTGGCCGGAGAGTGCTTCTCGGGCCGCCAACTGCAACCTTGCAGGTACCTCCAAGGTTCCCCGCCCAGCGAAAGCCCCCAGACCCAAATTGAGAGGGGCTGCTTGTGGGCCCCCTGGGGGGCTTTCAGGCCAGCTAGGTCTTTGGCTGCTGGCCCCTTTCGTTTGGGAGCTATTGCTGGACGTTTGGCATGTTGGCCGGAGAGTGCTTCTCGGGCCGCCAACTGCAACCTTGCAGGTACCTCCAAGGTTCCCCGCCCAGCGAAAGCCCCCAGACCCAAATTGAGAGGGGCTGCTTGTGGGCCCCCTGGGGGGCTTTCAGGCCAGCTAGGTCTTTGGCTGCTGGCCCCTTTCATTTGGGAGCTATTGCTGGACGTTTGGCATGTTGGCCGGAGAGTGCTTCTCGGGCTGCGAACTGCAACCCCACAGGTACCTCCAAGGTTCCCTGCCCAGCGAAAGCCCCCAGACCCAAATTGAGAGGGGCTGCTTGTGGGCCCCCTGGGGGGCTTTCAGGCCAGCTAGGTCTTTGGCTGCTGGCCCCTTTCGTTTGGGAGCTATTGCTGGACGTTTGGCATGTTGGCCGGAGAGTGCTTCTCGGGCCGCCAACTGCAACCTTGCAGGTACCTCCAAGGTTCCCCGCCCAGCGAAAGCCCCCAGACCCAAATTGAGAGGGGCTGCTTGTGGGCCCCCTGGGGGGCTTTCAGGCCAGCTAGGTCTTTGGCTGCTGGCCCCTTTCGTTTGGGAGCTATTGCTGGACGTTTGGCATGTTGGCCGGAGAGTGCTTCTCGGGCCGCCAACTGCAACCTTGCAGGTACCTCCAAGGTTCCCCGCCCAGCGAAAGCCCCCAGACCCAAATTGAGAGGGGCTGCTTGTGGGCCCCCTGGGGGGCTTTCAGGCCAGCTAGGTCTTTGGCTGCTGGCCCCTTTCGTTTGGGAGCTATTGCTGGACGTTTGGCATGTTGGCCGGAGAGTGCTTTTCGGGCTGCGAACTGCAACCTTGCAGGTACCTCCAAGGTTCCCCGCCCAGCGAAAGCCCCCAGACCCAAATTGAGAGGGGCTGCTTGTGGGCCCCCTGGGGGGCTTTCAGGCCAGCTAGGTCTTTGGCTGCTGGCCCCTTTCGTTTGGGAGCTATTGCTGGACGTTTGGCATGTTGGCCGGAGAGTGCTTCTCGGGCCGCCAACTGCAACCTTGCAGGTACCTCCAAGGTTCCCCGCCCAGCGAGAGCCCCCAGACCCAAATTGAGAGGGGCTGATTGTGGGCCCCCTGGGGGGCTTTCAGGCCAGATAGGTCTTTGGCTGCTGGCCCCTTTCGTTTGGGAGCTATTGCTGGACGTTTGGCATGTTGGCCGGAGAGTGCTTCTCGGGCCGCGAACTGCAACCCCACAGGTACCTCCAAGGTTCCCCGCCCAGCGAAAGCCCCCAGACCCAAATTGAGAGGGGCTGCTTGTGGGCCCCCTGGGGGGCTTTCAGGCCAGCTAGGTCTTTGGCTGCTGGCCCCTTTCGTTTGGGAGCTATTGCTGGACGTTTGGCATGTTGGCCGGAGAGTGCTTCTCGGGCCGCCAACTGCAACCTCACAGGTACCTCCAAGGTTCCCCGCCCAGCGAAAGCCCCCAGACCCAAATTGAGAGGGGCTGCTTGTGGGCCCCCTGGGGGGCTTTCAGGCCAGCTAGGTCTTTGGCTGCTGGCCCCTTTCGTTTGGGAGCTATTGCTGGACGTTTGGCATGTTGGCCGGAGAGTGCTTCTCGGGCCGCCAACTGCAACCTTGCAGGTACCTCCAAGGTTCCCCGCCCAGCGAAAGCCCCCAGACCCAAATTGAGAGGGGCTGCTTGTGGGCCCCCTGGGGGGCTTTCAGGCCAGCTAGGTCTTTGGCTGCTGGCCCCTTTCGTTTGGGAGCTATTGCTGGACGTTTGGCATGTTGGCCGGAGAGTGCTTCTCGGGCCGCGAACTGCAACCCCACAGGTACCTCCAAGGTTCCCCGCCCAGCGAAAGCCCCCAGACCCAAATTGAGAGGGGCTGCTTGTGGGCCCCCTGGGGGGCTTTCAGGCCAGCTAGGTCTTTGGCTGCTGGCCCCTTTCGTTTGGGAGCTATTGCTGGACGTTTGGCATGTTGGCCGGAGAGTGCTTCTCGGGCCGCCAACTGCAACCCCACAGGTACCTCCAAGGTTTCCTGCCCAGCAAAAGCCCCCAGACCCAAATTGAGAGGGGCTGCTTGTGGGCCCCCTGGGGGGCTTTCAGGCCAGCTAGGTCTTTGGCTGCTGGCCCCTTTCGTTTGGGAGCTATTGCTGGACGTTTGGCATGTTGGCCGGAGAGTGCTTCTCGGGCCGCCAACTGCAACCTTGCAGGTACCTCCAAGGTTCCCCGCCCAGCGAAAGCCCCCAGACCCAAATTGAGAGGGGCTGCTTGTGGGCCCCCTGGGGGGCTTTCAGGCCAGCTAGGTCTTTGGCTGCTGGCCCCTTTCGTTTGGGAGCTATTGCTGGACGTTTGGCATGTTGGCCGGAGAGTGCTTCTCGGGCCGCCAACTGCAACCTTGCAGGTACCTCCAAGGTTCCCCGCCCAGCGAAAGCCCCCAGACCCAAATTGAGAGGGGCTGCTTGTGGGCCCCCTGGGGGGCTTTCAGGCCAGCTAGGTCTTTGGCTGCTGGCCCCTTTCGTTTGGGAGCTATTGCTGGACGTTTGGCATGTTGGCCGGAGAGTGCTTCTCGGGCCGCCAACTGCAACCCCACAGGTACCTCCAAGGTTCCCCGCCCAGCGAAAGCCCCCAGACCCAAATTGAGAGGGGCTGCTTGTGGGCCCCCTGGGGGGCTTTCAGGCCAGCTAGGTCTTTGGCTGCTGGCCCCTTTCGTTTGGGAGCTATTGCTGGACGTTTGGCATGTTGGCCGGAGAGTGCTTCTCGGGCCGCCAACTGCAACCTTGCAGGTACCTCCAAGGTTCCCCGCCCAGCGAAAGCCCCCAGACCCAAATTGAGAGGGGCTGCTTGTGGGCCCCCTGGGGGGCTTTCAGGCCAGCTAGGTCTTTGGCTGCTGGCCCCTTTCGTTTGGGAGCTATTGCTGGACGTTTGGCATGTTGGCCGGAGAGTGCTTCTCGGGCCGCCAACTGCAACCTTGCAGGTACCTCCAAGGTTCCCCGCCCAGCGAAAGCCCCCAGACCCAAATTGAGAGGGGCTGCTTGTGGGCCCCCTGGGGGGCTTTCAGGCCAGCTAGGTCTTTGGCTGCTGGCCCCTTTCGTTTGGGAGCTATTGCTGGACGTTTGGCATGTTGGCCGGAGAGTGCTTCTCGGGCCGCCAACTGCAACCTTGCAGGTACCTCCAAGGTTCCCCGCCCAGCGAAAGCCCCCAGACCCAAATTGAGAGGGGCTGCTTGTGGGCCCCCTGGGGGGTCTTTCAGGCCAGCTAGGTCTTTGGCTGCTGGCCCCTTTCGTTTGGGAGCTATTGCTGGACGTTTGGCATGTTGGCCGGAGAGTGCTTCTCGGGCCGCCAACTGCAACCCCACAGGTACCTCCAAGGTTCCCCGCCCAGCGAAAGCCCCCAGACCCAAATTGAGAGGGGCTGCTTGTGGGCCCCCTGGGGGGCTTTCAGGCCAGCTAGGTCTTTGGCTGCTGGCCCCTTTCGTTTGGGAGCTATTGCTGGACGTTTGGCATGTTGGCCGGAGAGTGCTTCTCGGGCCGCCAACTGCAACCCCACAGGTACCTCCAAGGTTCCCCACCCAGCGAAAGCCCCCAGACCCAAATTGAGAGGGGCTGCTTGTGGGCCCCCTGGGGGGCTTTCAGGCCAGCTAGGTCTTTGGCTGCTGGCCCCTTTCGTTTGGGAGCTATTGCTGGACGTTTGGCATGTTGGCCTGAGAGTGCTTCTCGGGCCGCCAACTGCAACCTTGCAGGTACCTCCAAGGTTCCCCGCCCAGAGAAAGCCCCCAGACCCAAATTGAGAGGGGCTGATTGTGGGCCCCCTGGGGGGCTTTCAGGCCAGCTAGGTCTTTGGCTGCTGGCCCCTTTTGTTTGGGAGCTATTGCTGGACGTTTGGCATGTTGGCCGGAGAGTGCTTCTCGGGCCGCCAACTGCAACCTTGCAGGTACCTCCAAGGTTCCCCGCCCAGCGAAAGCCCCCAGACCCAAATTGAGAGGGGCTGCTTGTGGGCCCCCTGGGGGGTCTTTCAGGCCAGCTAGGTCTTTGGCTGCTGGCCCCTTTCGTTTGGGAGCTATTGCTGGACGTTTGGCATGTTGGCCTGAGAGTGCTTCTCGGGCCGCCAACTGCAACCTTGCAGGTACCTCCAAGGTTCCCCGCCCAGCGAAAGCCCCCAGACCCAAATTGAGAGGGGCTGCTTGTGGGCCCCCTGGGGGGCTTTCAGGCCAGCTAGGTCTTTGGCTGCTGGCCCCTTTCGTTTGGGAGCTATTGCTGGACGTTTGGCATGTTGGCCGGAGAGTGCTTTTCGGGCTGCGAACTGCAACCTTGCAGGTACCTCCAAAGTTCCCCGCCCAGTGAAAGCCCCCAGACCCAAATTGAGAGGGGCTGCTTGTGGGCCCCCTGGGGGGCTTTCAGGCCAGCTAGGTCTTTGGCTGCTTGCCCTTTCGTTTGGGAGCTATTGCTGGACGTTTGGCATGTTGGCCGGAGAGTGCTTCTCGGGCCGCCAACTGCAACCCCACAGGTACCTCCAAGGTTCCCCGCCCAGCGAAAGCCCCCAGACCCAAATTGAGAGGGGCTGCTTGTGGGCCCCCTGGGGGGCTTTCAGGCCAGCTAGGTCTTTGGCTGCTGGCCCCTTTCGTTTGGGAGCTATTGCTATACGTTTGGCATGTTGGCCGGAGAGTGCTTCTCGGGCCGCGAACTGCAACCCCACAGGTACCTCCAAGGTTCCCCGCCCAGCGAAAGCCCCCAGACCCAAATTGAGAGGGGCTGCTTGTGGGCCCCCTGGGGGGCTTTCAGGCCAGCTAGGTCTTTGGCTGCTGGCCCCTTTCGTTTGGGAGCTATTGCTGGACGTTTGGCATGTTGGCCGGAGAGTGCTTCTCGGGCCGCCAACTGCAACCCCACAGGTACCTCCAAGGTTTCCTGCCCAGCAAAAGCCCCCAGACCCAAATTGAGAGGGGCTGCTTGTGGGCCCCCTGGGGGGCTTTCAGGCCAGCTAGGTCTTTGGCTGCTGGCCCCTTTCGTTTGGGAGCTATTGCTGGACGTTTGGCATGTTGGCCAGAGAGTGCTTCTCGGGCTGCGAAATGCAACCCCACAGGTACCTCCAAGGTTCCCCGCCCAGCGAAAGCCCCCAGACCCAAATTGAGAGGGGCTGCTTGTGGGCCCCCTGGGGGGCTTTCAGGCCAGCTAGGTCTTTGGCTGCTGGCCCCTTTCGTTTGGGAGCTATTGCTGGACGTTTGGCATGTTGGCCGGAGAGTGCTTCTCGGGCCGCCAACTGCAACCTTGCAGGTACCTCCAAGGTTCCCTGCCCAGCGAAAGCCCCCAGACCCAAATTGAGAGGGGCTGCTTGTGGGCCCCCTGGGGGGCTTTCAGGCCAGCTAGGTCTTTGGCTGCTGGCCCCTTTCGTTTGGGAGCTATTGCTGGACGTTTGGCATGTTGGCCGGAGAGTGCTTCTCGGGCCGCCAACTGCAACCCCACAGGTACCTCCAAGGTTCCCCGCCCAGCGAAAGCCCCCAGACCCAAATTGAGAGGGGCTGCTTGTGGGCCCCCTGGGGGGCTTTCAGGCCAGCTAGGTCTTTGGGTGCTGGCCCCTTTCGTTTGGGAGCTATTGCTGGACGTTTGGCATGTTGGCCGGAGAGTGCTTCTCGGGCCGCCAACTGCAACCTTGCAGGTACCTCCAAGGTTCCCCGCCCAGCGAAAGCCCCCAGACCCAAATTGAGAGGGGCTGCTTGTGGGCCCCCTGGGGGGCTTTCAGGCCAGCTAGGTCTTTGGCTGCTGGCCCCTTTCGTTTGGGAGCTATTGCTGGACGTTTGGCATGTTGGCCGGAGAGTGCTTCTCGGGCCGCCAACTGCAACCTTGCAGGTACCTCCAAGGTTCCCCGCCCAGCGAAAGCCCCCAGACCCAAATTGAGAGGGGCTGCTTGTGGGCCCCCTGGGGGGCTTTCAGGCCAGCTAGGTCTTTGGCTGCTGGCCCCTTTCGTTTGGGAGCTATTGCTGGACGTTTGGCATGTTGGCCGGAGAGTGCTTCTCGGGCCGCGAACTGCAACCTTGCAGGTACCTCCAAGGTTCCCCGTCCAGCGAAAGCCCCCAGACCCAAATTGAGAGGGGCTGCTTGTGGGCCCCCTGGGGGGCTTTCAGGCCAGCTAGGTCTTTGGCTGCTGGCCCCTTTCGTTTGGGAGCTATTGCTGGACGTTTGGCATGTTGGCCGGAGAGTGCTTCTCGGGCCGCCAACTGCAACCTTGCAGGTACCTCCAAGGTTCCCCGCCCAGCGAAAGCCCCCAGACCCAAATTGAGAGGGGCTGCTTGTGGGCCCCCTGGGGGGCTTTCAGGCCAGCTAGGTCTTTGGCTGCTGGCCCCTTTCGTTTGGGAGCTATTGCTGGACGTTTGGCATGTTGGCCGGAGAGTGCTTCTCGGGCCGCCAACTGCAACCTTGCAGGTACCTCCAAGGTTCCCCGCCCAGCGAAAGCCCCCAGACCCAAATTGAGAGGGGCTGCTTGTGGGCCCCCTGGGGGGCTTTCAGGCCAGCTAGGTCTTTGGCTGCTGGCCCCTTTCGTTTGGGAGCTATTGCTGGACGTTTGGCATGTTGGCCGGAGAGTGCTTCTCGGGCCGCCAACTGCAACCTTGCAGGTACCTCCAAGGTTCCCCGCCCAGCGAAAGCCCCCAGACCCAAATTGAGAGGGGCTGCTTGTGGGCCCCTTGGGGGGCTTTCAGGCCAGCTAGGTCTTTGGCTGCTGGCCCCTTTCGTTTGGGAGCTATTGCTGGACGTTTGGCATGTTGGCCGGAGAGTGCTTCTCGGGCCGCCAACTGCAACCTTGCAGGTACCTCCAAGGTTCCCCGCCCAGCGAAAGCCCCCAGACCCAAATTGAGAGGGGCTGCTTGTGGGCCCCCTGGGGGGCTTTCAGGCCAGCTAGGTCTTTGGCTGCTGGCCCCTTTCGTTTGGGAGCTATTGCTGGACGTTTGGCATGTTGGCCGGAGAGTGCTTCTCGGGCCGCCAACTGCAACCTTGCAGGTACCTCCAAGGTTCCCCGCCCAGCGAAAGCCCCCAGACCCAAATTGAGAGGGGCTGCTTGTGGGCCCCCTGGGGGGTCTTTCAGGCCAGCTAGGTCTTTGGCTGCTGGCCCCTTTCGTTTGGGAGCTATTGTTGGACGTTTGGCATGTTGGCCGGAGAGTGCTTCTCGGGCCGCCAACTGCAACCTTGCAGGTACCTCCAAGGTTCCCCACCCAGCGAAAGCCCCCAGACCCAAATTGAGAGGGGCTGCTTGTGGGCCCCCTGGGGGGCTTTCAGGCCAGCTAGGTCTTTGGCTGCTGGCCCCTTTCGTTTGGGAGCTATTGCTGGACGTTTGGCATGTTGGCCGGAGAGTGCTTCTCGGGCCGCCAACTGCAACCCCACAGGTACCTCCAAGGTTCCCCGCCCAGCGAAAGCCCCCAGACCCAAATTGAGAGGGGCTGCTTGTGGGCCCCCTGGGGGGCTTTCAGGCCAGCTAGGTCTTTGGCTGCTGGCCCCTTTCGTTTGGGAGCTATTGCTGGACGTTTGGCATGTTGGCCGGAGAGTGCTTTTCGGGCTGCGAACTGCAACCTTGCAGGTACCTCCAAAGTTCCCCGCCCAGCGAAAGCCCCCAGACCCAAATTGAGAGGGGCTGCTTGTGGGCCCCCTGGGGGGCTTTCAGGCCAGCTAGGTCTTTGGCTGCTTGCCCTTTCGTTTGGGAGCTATTGCTGGACGTTTGGCATGTTGGCCGGAGAGTGCTTCTCGGGCCGCCAACTGCAACCCCACAGGTACCTCCAAGGTTCCCCGCCCAGCGAAAGCCCCCAGACCCAAATTGAGAGGGGCTGCTTGTGGGCCCCCTGGGGGGCTTTCAGGCCAGCTAGGTCTTTGGCTGCTGGCCCCTTTCGTTTGGGAGCTATTGCTGGACGTTTGGCATGTTGGCCAGAGAGTGCTTCTCGGGCCGCCAACTGCAACCTTGCAGGTACCTCCAAGGTTCCCCGCCCAGCGAAAGCCCCCAGACCCAAATTGAGAGGGGCTGCTTGTGGGCCCCCTGGGGGGCTTTCAGGACAGTTAGGTCTTTGGCTGCTGGCTCCTTTCGTTTGGGAGCTATTGCTGGACGTTTGGCATGTTGGCCGGAGAGTGCTTCTCGGGCCGCCAACTGCAACCTTGCAGGTACCTCCAAGGTTCCCCACCCAGCGAAAGCCCCCAGACCCAAATTGAGAGGGGCTGCTTGTGGGCCCCCTGGGGGGCTTTCAGGCCAGCTAGGTCTTTGGCTGCTGGCCCCTTTCGTTTGGGAGCTATTGCTGGACGTTTGGCATGTTGGCCGGAGAGTGCTTTTCGGGCTGCGAACTGCAACCCCACAGGTACCTCCAAGGTTCTCTGCCCAGCGAAAGCCCCCAGACCCAAATTGAGAGGGGCTGCTTGTGGGCCCCCTGGGGGGCTTTCAGGCCAGCTAGGTCTTTGGCTGCTGGCCCCTTTCGTTTGGGAGCTATTGCTGGACGTTTGGCATGTTGGCCGGAGAGTGCTTCTCGGGCCGCCAACTGCAACCTTGCAGGTACCTCCAAGGTTCCCCGCCCAGCGAAAGCCCCCAGACCCAAATTGAGAGGGGCTGCTTGTGGGCCCCCTGGGGGGCTTTCAGGCCAGCTAGGTCTTTGGCTGCTGGCCCCTTTCGTTTGGGAGCTATTGCTGGACGTTTGGCATGTTGGCCGGAGAGTGCTTCTCGGGCTGCCAACTGCAACCCCACAGGTACCTCCAAGGTTCCCCGCCCAGCGAAAGCCCCCAGACCCAAATTGAGAGGGGCTGCTTGTGGGCCCCCTGGGGGGCTTTCAGGCCAGTTAGGTCTTTGGCTGCTGGCCCCTTTCGTTTGGGAGCTATTGCTGGACGTTTGGCATGTTGGCCGGAGAGTGCTTCTCGGGCCGCCAACTGCAACCTTGCAGGTACCTCCAAGGTTCCCCACCCAGCGAAAGACCCCAGACCCAAATTGAGAGGGGCTGCTTGTGGGCCCCCTGGGGGGCTTTCAGGCCAGCTAGGTCTTTGGCTGCTGGCCCCTTTCGTTTGGGAGCTATTGCTGGACGTTTGGCATGTTGGCCGGAGAGTGCTTTTCGGGCTGCGAACTGCAACCTTGCAGGTACCTCCAAGGTTCCTCGCAGAGCGAAAGCCCCCAGACCCAAATTGAGAGGGGCTGCTTGTGGGCCCCCTGGGGGGCTTTCAGGCCAGCTAGGTCTTTGGCTGCTGGCCCCTTTCGTTTGGGAGCTATTGCTGGACGTTTGGCATGTTGGCCGGAGAGTGCTTCTCGGGCCGCCAACTGCAACCTTGCAGGTACCTCCAAGGTTCCCTGCCCAGCGAAAGCCCCCAGACCCAAATTGAGAGGGGCTGCTTGTGGGCCCCCTGGGGGGCTTTCAGGCCAGATAGGTCTTTGGCTGCTGGCCCCTTTCGTTTGGGAGCTATTGCTGGACGTTTGGCATGTTGGCCGGAGAGTGCTTTTCGGGCCGCCAACTGCAACCTTGCAGGTACCTCCAAGGTTTCCTGCCCAGCGAAAGCCTCCAGACCCAAATTGAGAGGGGCTGCTTGTGGGCCCCCTGGGGGGCTTTCAGGCCAGCTAGGTCTTTGGCTGCTGGCCCCTTTCGTTTGGGAGCTATTGCTGGACGATGGCATGTTGGCCGGAGAGTGCTTCTCGGGCCGCCAACTGCAACCTTGCAGGTACCTCCAAGGTACCCCGCCCAGCGAAAGCCCCCAGACCCAAATTGAGAGGGGCTGCTTGTGGGCCCCCTGGGGGGCTTTCAGGCCACCTAGGTCTTTGGCTGCTGGCCCCTTTCGTTTGGGAGCTATTGCTGGACGTTTGGCATGTTGGCCGGAGAGTGCTTCTCGGGCCGCCAACTGCAACCCCACAGGTACCTCCAAGGTTCCCCGCCCAGCGAAAGCCCCCAGACCCAAATTGAGAGGGGCTGCTTGTGGGCCCCCTGGGGGGCTTTCAGGCCAGCTAGGTCTTTGGCTGCTGGCCCCTTTCGTTTGGGAGCTATTGCTGGACATTTGGCATGTTGGCCGGAGAGTGCTTTTCGGGCTGCGAACAGCAACCTTGCAGGTACCTCCAAGGTTTCCTGCCCAGCAAAAGCCCCCAGACCCAAATTGAGAGGGGCTGCTTGTGGGCCCCCTGGGGGGCTTTCAGGCCAGCTAGGTCTTTGGCTGCTGGCCCCTTTCGTTTGGGAGCTATTGCTGGACGTTTGGCATGTTGGCCGGAGAGTGCTTTTCTGGCTGCCAACTGCAACCTTACAGGTACCTCCAAGGTTCCACGCCCAGCGAAAGCCCCCAGACCCAAATTGAGAGGGGCTGCTTGTGGGCCCCCTGGGGGGCTTTCAGGCCAGCTAGGTCTTTGGCTGCTGGCCCCTTTCGTTTGGGAGCTATTGCTGGACGTTTGGCATGTTCGCTGGAGAGTGCTTCTCGGGCCGCCAACTGCAACCTTGCAGGTACCTCCAAGGTTCCCCGCCCAGCGAAAGCCCCCAGACCCAAATTGAGAGGGGCTGCTTGTGGGCCCCCTGGGGGGCTTTCAGGCCAGCTAGGTCTTTGGCTGCTGGCCCCTTTCGTTTGGGAGCTATTGCTGGACGTTTGGCATGTTGGCCGGAGAGTGCTTTTCGGGCTGCGAACTGCAACCTTGCAGGTACCTCCAAGGTTCCCTGCTCAGCGAAAGCCCCCAGACCCAAATTGAGAGGGGCTGCTTGTGGGCCCCCTGGGGGGCTTTCAGGCCAGCTAGGTCTTTGGCTGCTGGCCCCTTTCGTTTGGGAGCTATTGCTGGACGTTTGGCATGTTGGCCGGAGAGTGCTTCTCGGGCTGCGAACTGCAACCTTGCAGGTACCTCCAAGGTTCCCCGCCCAGCGAAAGCCCCCAGACCCAAATTGAGAGGGGCTGCTTGTGGGCCCCCTGGGGGGCTTTCAGACCAGCTAGGTCTTTGGCTGCTGGCCCCTTTCGTTTGGGAGCTATTGCTGGACGTTTGGCATGTTGGCCGGAGAGTGCTTCTCGGGCCGCCAACTGCAACCTTGCAGGTACCTCCAAGGTTCCCCGCCCAGCGAAAGCCCCCAGACCCAAATTGAGAGGGGCTGCTTGTGGGCCCCCTGGGGGGCTTTCAGGCCAGCTAGGTCTTTGGCTGCTGGCCCCTTTCGTTTGGGAGCTATTGTTGGACGTTTGGCATGTCTGCCGGAGAGTGCTTCTCGGGCCGCCAACTGCAACCTTGCAGGTACCTCCAAGGTTCCCCGCCCAGCGAAAGCCCCCAGACCCAAATTGAGAGGGGCTGCTTGTGGGCCCCCTGGGGGGCTTTCAGGCCAGCTAGGTCTTTGGCTGCTGGCCCCTTTCGTTTGGGAGCTATTGCTGGACGTTTGGCATGTTGGCCGGAGAGTGCTTCTCGGGCCGCCAACTGCAACCTTGCAGGTACCTCCAAGGTTCCCCTCGCAGCAAAAGCCCCCAGACCCAAATTGAGAGGGGCTGCTTGTGGGCCCCCTGGGGGGCTTTCAGGCCAGCTAGGTCTTTGGCTGCTGGCCCCTTTCGTTTGGGAGCTATTGCTGGACGTTTGGCATGTTGGCCGGAGAGTGCTTCTCGGGCCGCCAACTGCAACCTTGCAGGTACCTCCAAGGTTCCCCGCCCAGCGAAAGCCCCCAGACCCAAATTGAGAGGGGCTGCTTGTGGGCCCCCTGGGGGGCTTTCAGGCCAGCTAGGTCTTTGGCTGCTGGCCCCTTTCGTTTGGGAGCTATTGCTGGACGTTTGGCATGTTGGCCGGAGAGTGCTTCTCGGGCCGCCAACTGCAACCCCACAGGTACCTCCAAGGTTCCCCGCCCAGCGAAAGCCCCCAGACCCAAATTGAGAGGGGCTGCTTGTGGGCCCCCTGGGGGGCTTTCAGGCCAGCTAGGTCTTTGGCTGCTGGCCCCTTTCGTTTGGGAGCTATTGCTGGACGTTTGGCATGTTGGCCGGAGAGTGCTTCTCGGGCCGCCAACTGCAACCTTGCAGGTACCTCCAAGGTTCCCCGCCCAGCGAAAGCCCCCAGACCCAAATTGAGAGGGGCTGCTTGTGGGCCCCCTGGGGGGCTTTCAGGCCAGCTAGGTCTTTGGCTGCTGGCCCCTTTCGTTTGGGAGCTATTGCTGGACGTTTGGCATGTTGGCCGGAGAGTGCTTCTCGGGCCGCCAACTGCAACCCCACAGGTACCTCCAAGGTTCCCCGCCCAGCGAAAGCCCCCAGACCCAAATTGAGAGGGGCTGCTTGTGGGCCCCCTGGGGGGCTTTCAGGCCAGCTAGGTCTTTGGCTGCTGGCCCCTTTCGTTTGGGAGCTATTGCTGGACGTTTGGCATGTTGGCCGGAGAGTGCTTCTCGGGCCGCCAACTGCAACCTTGCAGGTACCTCCAAGGTTCCCCGCCCAGAGAAAGCCCCCAGACCCAAATTGAGAGGGGCTGCTTGTGGGCCCCCTGGGGGGCTTTCAGGCCAGCTAGGTCTTTGTCTGCTGGCCCCTTTCGTTTCGGAGCTATTGCTGGACGTTTGGCATGTTGGCCGGAGAGTGCTTCTCGGGCCGCCAACTGCAACCTTGCAGGTACCTCCAAGGTTCCCCGCCCAGCGAAAGCCCCCAGACCCAAATTGAGAGGCGCTGCTTGTGGGCCCCCTGGGGGGCTTTCAGGCCAGCTAGGTCTTTGGCTGCTGGCCCCTTTCGTTTGGGAGCTATTGCTGGACGTTTGGCATGTTGGCCGGAGAGTGCTTCTCGGGCCGCCAACTGCAACCCCACAGGTACCTCCAAGGTTCCCCGCCCAGCGAAAGCCCCCAGACCCAAATTGAGAGGGGCTGCTTGTGGGCCCCCTGGGGGGCTTTCAGGCCAGCTAGGTCTTTGGCTGCTGGCCCCTTTCGTTTGGGAGCTATTGCTGGACGTTTGGCATGTTGGCCGGAGAGTGCTTCTCGGGCCGCTAACTGCAACCTTGCAGGTACCTCCAAGGTTCCCCGCCCGGCGAAAGCCCCCAGACCCAAATTGAGAGGGGCTGCTTGTGGGCCCCCTGGGGGGCTTTCAGGCCAGCTAGGTCTTTGGCTGCTGGCCCCTTTCGTTTGGGAGCTATTGCTGGACGTTTGGCATGTTGGCCGGAGAGTGCTTCTCGGGCTGCGAACTGCAACCTTGCAGGTACCTCCAAGGTTCCCCGCCCAGCGAAAGCCCCCAGACCCAAATTGAGAGGCGCTGCTTGTGGGCCCCCTGGGGGGCTTTCAGGCCAGCTAGGTCTTTGGCTGCTGGCCCCTTTCGTTTGGGAGCTATTGCTGGACGTTTGGCATGTTGGCCGGAGAGTGCTTCTCGGGCCGCCAACTGCAACCCCACAGGTACCTCCAAGGTTCCCCGCCCAGCGAAAGCCCCCAGACCCAAATTGAGAGGGGCTGCTTGTGGGCCCCCTGGGGGGCTTTCAGGCCAGCTAGGTCTTTGGCTGCTGGCCCCTTTCGTTTGGGAGCTATTGCTGGACGTTTGGCATGTTGGCCGGAGAGTGCTTCTCGGGCCGCGAACTGCAACCCCACAGGTACCTCCAAGGTTCCCCGCCCAGCGAAAGCCCCCAGACCCAAATTGAGAGGGGCTGCTTGTGGGCCCCCTGGGGGGCTTTCAGGCCAGCTAGGTCTTTGGCTGCTGGCCCCTTTCGTTTGGGAGCTATTGCTGGACGTTTGGCATGTTGGCCGGAGAGTGCTTCTCGGGCTGCGAACTGCAACCCCACAGGTACCTCCAAGGTTCTCTGTCCAGCGAAAGCCCCCAGACCCAAATTGAGAGGGGCTGCTTGTGGGCCCCCTGGGGGGCTTTCAGGCCAGCTAGGTCTTTGGCTGCTGGCCCCTTTCGTTTGGGAGCTATTGCTGGACGTTTGGCATGTTGGCCGGAGAGTGCTTCTCGGGCCGCCAACTGCAACCTTGCAGGTACCTCCAAGGTTCCCCGCCCAGCGAAAGCCCCCAGACCCAAATTGAGAGGGGCTGCTTGTGGGCCCCCTGGGGGGCTTTCAGGCCAGCTAGGTCTTTGGCTGCTGGCCCCTTTCGTTTGGGAGCTATTGCTGGACGTTTGGCATGTTGGCCGGAGAGTGCTTCTCGGGCTGCCAACTGCAACCCCACAGGTACCTCCAAAGTTCCCCGCCCAGCGAAAGCCCCCAGACCCAAATTGAGAGGGGCTGCTTGTGGGCCCCCTGGGGGGCTTTCAGGCCAGTTATGTCTTTGGCTGCTGGGCCCTTTCGTTTGGGAGCTATTGCTGGACGTTTGGCATGTTGGCCGGAGAGTGCTTCTCGGGCCGCCAACTGCAACCCCACAGGTACCTCCAAGGTTCCCCGCCCAGCGAAAGCCCCCAGACCCAAATTGAGAGGGGCTGCTTGTGGGCCCCCTGGGGGGCTTTCAGGCCAGCTAGGTCTTTGGCTGCTGGCCCCTTTCGTTTGGGAGCTATTGCTGGACGTTTGGCATGTTGGCCGGAGAGTGCTTTTCGGGCTGCGAACTGCAACCTTGCAGGTACCTCCAAGGTTCCTCGCAGAGCGAAAGCCCCCAGACCCAAATTGAGAGGGGCTGCTTGTGGGCCCCCTGGGGGGCTTTCAGGCCAGCTAGGTCTTTGGCTGCTGGCCCCTTTCGTTTGGGAGCTATTGCTGGACGTTTGGCATGTTGGCCGGAGAGTGCTTCTCGGGCCGCCAACTGCAACCTTGCAGGTACCTCCAAGGTACCCCGCCCAGCGAAAGCCCCCAGACCCAAATTGAGAGGGGCTGCTTGTGGGCCCCCTGGGGGGCTTTCAGGCCAGCTAGGTCTTTGGCTGCTGGCCCCTTTCGTTTGGGAGCTATTGCTGGACGTTTGGCATGTTGGCCGGAGAGTGCTTCTCGGGCCGCCAACTGCAACCCCACAGGTACCTCCAAGGTTCCCCGCCCAGCGAAAGCCCCCAGACCCAAATTGAGAGGGGCTGCTTGTGGGCCCCCTGGGGGGCTTTCAGGCCAGCTAGGTCTTTGGCTGCTGGCCCCTTTCGTTTGGGAGCTATTGCTGGACATTTGGCATGTTGGCCGGAGAGTGCTTTTCGGGCTGCGACCTGCAACCTTGCTGGTACCTCCAAGGTTTCCTGCCCAGCAAAAGCCCCCAGACCCAAATTGAGAGGGGCTGCTTGTGGGCCCCCTGGGGGGCTTTCAGGCCAGCTAGGTCTTTGGCTGCTGGCCCCTTTCGTTTGGGAGCTATTGCTGGACGTTTGGCATGTTGGCCGGAGAGTGCTTTTCTGGCTGCGAACTGCAACCCCACAGGTACCTCCAAGGTTCCCCGCCCAGCGAAAGCCCCCAGACCCAAATTGAGAGGGGCTGCTTGTGGGCCCCCTGGGGGGCTTTCAGGCCAGCTAGGTCTTTGGCTGCTGGCCCCTTTCGTTTGGGAGCTATTGCTGGACGTTTGGCATGTTGGCTGGAGAGTGCTTCTCGGGCCGCCAACTGCAACCTTGCAGGTACCTCCAAGGTTCCCCGCCCAGCGAAAGCCCCCAGACCCAAATTGAGAGGGGCTGCTTGTGGGCCCCCTGGGGGGCTTTCAGGCCAGCTAGGTCTTTGGCTGCTGGCCCCTTTCGTTTGGGAGCTATTGCTGGACGTTTGGCATGTTGGCCGGAGAGTGCTTTTCGGGCTGCGAACTGCAACCTTGCAGGTACCTCCAAGGTTCCCTGCCCAGCGAAAGCCCCCAGACCCAAATTGAGAGGGGCTGCTTGTGGGCCCCCTGGGGGGCTTTCAGGCCAGCTAGGTCTTTGGCTGCTGGCCCCTTTCGTTTGGGAGCTATTGCTGGACGTTTGGCATGTTGGCCGGAGAGTGCTTTTCGGGCTGCGAACTGCAACCTTGCAGGTACCTCCAAGGTTCCCCGCCCAGCGAAAGCCCCCAGACCCAAATTGAGAGGGGCTGCTTGTGGGCCCCCTGGGGGGCTTTCAGGCCAGCTAGGTCTTTGGCTGCTGGCCCCTTTCGTTTGGGAGCTATTGCTGGACGTTTGGCATGTTGGCCGGAGAGTGCTTCTCGGGCCGCCAACTGCAACCTTGCAGGTACCTCCAAGGTTCCCCGCCCAGCGAAAGCCCCCAGACCCAAATTGAGAGGGGCTGCTTGTGGGCCCCCTGGGGGGCTTTCAGGCCAGCTAGGTCTTTGGCTGCTGGCCCCTTTCGTTTGGGAGCTATTGCTGGACGTTTGGCATGTTGGCCGGAGAGTGCTTCTCGGGCCGCCAACTGCAACCCCACAGGTACCTCCAAGGTTCCCCGCCCAGTGAAAGCCCCCAGACCCAAATTGAGAGGGGCTGCTTGTGGGCCCCCTGGGGGGCTTTCAGGCCAGCTAGGTCTTTGGCTGCTGGCCCCTTTCGTTTGGGAGCTATTGCTGGACGTTTGGCATGTTGGCCGGAGAGTGCTTCTCGGGCCGCCAACTGCAACCTTGCAGGTACCTCCAAGGTTCCCCGCCCAGCGAAAGCCCCCAGACCCAAATTGAGAGGGGCTGCTTGTGGGCCCCCTGGGGGGCTTTCAGGCCAGCTAGGTCTTTGGCTGCTGGCCCCTTTCGTTTGGGAGCTATTGCTGGACGTTTGGCATGTTGGCCGGAGAGTGCTTCTCGGGCCGTCAACTTCAAACTTGCAGGTGCCTCCAAGGTTCCCCGCCCAGCGAAAGCCCCCAGACCCAAATTGAGAGGGGCTGCTTGTGGGCCCCCTGGGGGGCTTTCAGGCCAGCTAGGTCTTTGGCTGCTGGCCCCTTTCGTTTGGGAGCTATTGCTGGACGTTTGGCATGTTGGCCGGAGAGTGCTTCTCGGGCCGCCAACTGCAACCTCACAGGTACCTCCAAGGTTCCCCGCCCAGCGAAAGCCCCCAGACCCAAATTGAGAGGGGCTGCTTGTGGGCCCCCTGGGGGGCTTTCAGGCCAGCTAGGTCTTTGGCTGCTGGCCCCTTTCGTTTGGGAGCTATTGCTGGACGTTTGGCATGTTGGCCGGAGAGTGCTTCTCGGGCCGCCAACTGCAACCCCACAGGTACCTCCAAGGTTCCCCGCCCAGCGAAAGCCCCCAGACCCAAATTGAGAGGGGCTGCTTGTGGGCCCCCTGGGGGGCTTTCAGGCCAGCTAGGTCTTTGGCTGCTGGCCCCTTTCGTTTGGGAGCTATTGCTGGACGTTTGGCATGTTGGCCGGAGAGTGCTTCTCGGGCCGCCAACTGCAACCTTGCAGGTACCTCCAAGGTTCCCCGCCCAGCGAAAGCCCCCAGACCCAAATTGAGAGGGGCTGCTTGTGGGCCCCCTGGGGGGCTTTCAGGCCAGCTAGGTCTTTGGCTGCTGGCCCCTTTCGTTTGGAAGCTATTGCTGGACGTTTGGCATGTTGGCCGGAGAGTGCTTCTCGGGCTGCGAACTGCAACCCCACAGGTACCTCCAAGGTTCCCCGCCCAGCGAAAGCCCCCAGACCCAAATTGAGAGGGGCTGCTTGTGGGCCCCCTGGGGGGCTTTCAGGCCAGCTAGGTCTTTGGCTGCTGGCCCCTTTCGTTTGGGAGCTATTGCTGGACGTTTGGCATGTTGGCCGGAGAGTGCTTCTCGGGCCGCCAACTGCAACCCCACAGGTACCTCCAAGGTTCCCCGCCCAGCGAAAGCCCCCAGACCCAAATTGAGAGGGGCTGCTTGTGGGCCCCCTGGGGGGCTTTCAGGCCAGCTAGGTCTTTGGCTGCTGGCCCCTTTCGTTTGGGAGCTATTGCTGGACGTTTGGCATGTTGGCCGGAGAGTGCTTCTCGGGCCGCGAACTTCAACCTTGCAGGTACCTCCAAGGTTCCCCGCCCAGCGAAAGCCCCCAGACCCAAATTGAGAGGGGCTGCTTGTGGGCCCCCTGGGGGGCTTTCAGGCCAGCTAGGTCTTTGGCTGCTGGCCCCTTTCGTTTGGGAGCTATTGCTGGACGTTTGGCATGTTGGCCGGAGAGTGCTTCTCGGGCCGCCAACTGCAACCTTGCAGGTACCTCCAAGGTTCCCCGCCCAGCGAAAGCCCCCAGACCCAAATTGAGAGGGGCTGCTTGTGGGCCCCCTGGGGGGCTTTCAGGCCAGCTAGGTCTTTGGCTGCTGGCCCCTTTCGTTTGGGAGCTATTGCTGGACGTTTGGCATGTTGGCCGGAGAGTGCTTCTCGGGCCGCCAACTGCAACCTCACAGGTACCTCCAAGGTTCCCCGCCCAGCGAAAGCCCCCAGACCCAAATTGAGAGGGGCTGCTTGTGGGCCCCCTGGGGGGCTTTCAGGCCAGCTAGGTCTTTGGCTGCTGGCCCCTTTCGTTTGGGAGCTATTGCTGGACGTTTGGCATGTTGGCCGGAGAGTGCTTCTCGGGCCGCCAACTGCAACCCCACAGGTACCTCCAAGGTTCCCCGCCCAGCGAAAGCCCCCAGACCCAAATTGAGAGGGGCTGCTTGTGGGCCCCCTGGGGGGCTTTCAGGCCAGCTAGGTCTTTGGCTGCTGGCCCCTTTCGTTTGGGAGCTATTGCTGGACGTTTGGCATGTTGGCCGGAGAGTGCTTCTCGGGCCGCCAACTGCAACCTTGCAGGTACCTCCAAGGTTCCCCGCCCAGCGAAAGCCCCCAGACCCAAATTGAGAGGGGCTGCTTGTGGGCCCCCTGGGGGGCTTTCAGGCCAGCTAGGTCTTTGGCTGCTGGCCCCTTTCGTTTGGAAGCTATTGCTGGACGTTTGGCATGTTGGCCGGAGAGTGCTTCTCGGGCTGCGAACTGCAACCCCACAGGTACCTCCAAGGTTCCCCGCCCAGCGAAAGCCCCCAGACCCAAATTGAGAGGGGCTGCTTGTGGGCCCCCTGGGGGGCTTTCAGGCCAGCTAGGTCTTTGGCTGCTGGCCCCTTTCGTTTGGGAGCTATTGCTGGACGTTTGGCATGTTGGCCGGAGAGTGCTTCTCGGGCCGCCAACTGCAACCCCACAGGTACCTCCAAGGTTCCCCGCCCAGCGAAAGCCCCCAGACCCAAATTGAGAGGGGCTGCTTGTGGGCCCCCTGGGGGGCTTTCAGGCCAGCTAGGTCTTTGGCTGCTGGCCCCTTTCGTTTGGGAGCTATTGCTGGACGTTTGGCATGTTGGCCGGAGAGTGCTTCTCGGGCCGCGAACTTCAACCTTGCAGGTACCTCCAAGGTTCCCCGCCCAGCGAAAGCCCCCAGACCCAAATTGAGAGGGGCTGCTTGTGGGCCCCCTGGGGGGCTTTCAGGCCAGCTAGGTCTTTGGCTGCTGGCCCCTTTCGTTTGGGAGCTATTGCTGGACGTTTGGCATGTTGGCCGGAGAGTGCTTCTCGGGCCGCCAACTGCAACCTTGCAGGTACCTCCAAGGTTCCCCGCCCAGCGAAAGCCCCCAGACCCAAATTGAGAGGGGCTGCTTGTGGGCCCCCTGGGGGGCTTTCAGGCCAGCTAGGTCTTTGGCTGCTGGCCCCTTTCGTTTGGGAGCTATTGCTGGACGTTTGGCATGTTGGCCGGAGAGTGCTTCTCGGGCCGCCAACTGCAACCTTGCAGGTACCTCCAAGGTTCCCCGCCCAGCGAAAGCCCCCAGACCCAAATTGAGAGGGGCTGCTTGTGGGCCCCCTGGGGGGCTTTCAGGCCAGCTAGGTCTTTGGCTGCTGGCCCCTTTCGTTTGGAAGCTATTGCTGGACGTTTGGCATGTTGGCCGGAGAGTGCTTCTCGGGCCGCCAACTGCAACCTTGCAGGTACCTCCAAGGTTCCCCGCCCAGCGAAAGCCCCCAGACCCAAATTGAGAGGGGCTGCTTGTGGGCCCCCTGGGGGGCTTTCAGGCCAGCTAGGTCTTTGGCTGCTGGCCCCTTTCGTTTGGGAGCTATTGCTGGACGTTTGGCATGTTGGCCGGAGAGTGCTTCTCGGGCTGCCAACTGCAACCTTGCAGGTACCTCCAAGGTTCCCCGCCCAGCGAAAGCCCCCAGACCCAAATTGAGAGGGGCTGCTTGTGGGCCCCCTGGGGGGCTTTCAGGCCAGCTAGGTCTTTGGCTGCTGGCCCCTTTCGTTTGGGAGCTATTGCTGGACGTTTGGCATGTTGGCCGGAGAGTGCTTTTCGGGCTGCGAACTGCAACCTTGCAGGTACCTCCAATGTTCCCCGCCCAGCGAAAGCCCCCAGACCCAAATTGAGAGGGGCTGCTTGTGGGCCCCCTGGGGGGCTTTCAGGCCAGCTAGGTCTTTGGCTGCTGGCCCCTTTCGTTTGGGAGCTATTGCTGGACGTTTGGCATGTTGGCCGGAGAGTGCTTCTCGGGCCGCCAACTGCAACCTTGCAGGTACCTCCAAGGTTCCCCTCGCAGCAAAAGCCCCCAGACCCAAATTGAGAGGGGCTGCTTGTGGGCCCCCTGGGGGGCTTTCAGGCCAGCTAGGTCTTTGGCTGCTGGCCCCTTTCGTTTGGGAGCTATTGCTGGACGTTTGGCATGTTGGCCGGAGAGTGCTTCTCGGGCCGCCAACTGCAACCTTGCAGGTACCTCCAAGGTTCCCCGCCCAGCGAAAGCCCCCAGACCCAAATTGAGAGGGGCTGCTTGTGGGCCCCCTGGGGGGCTTTCAGGCCAGCTAGGTCTTTGGCTGCTGGCCCCTTTCGTTTGGGAGCTATTGCTGGACGTTTGGCATGTTGGCCGGAGAGTGCTTCTCGGGCTGCGAACTGCAACCTTGCAGGTACCTCCAAGGTTCCCCGCCCAGCGAAAGCCCCCAGACCCAAATTGAGAGGGGCTGCTTGTGGGCCCCCTGGGGGGCTTTCAGGCCAGCTAGGTCTTTGGCTGCTGGCCCCTTTCGTTTGGGAGCTATTGCTGGACGTTTGGCATGTTGGCCGGAGAGTGCTTCTCGGGCCGCCAACTGCAACCTTGCAGGTACCTCCAAGGTTCCCCGCCCAGCGAAAGCCCCCAGACCCAAATTGAGAGGGGCTGCTTGTGGGCCCCCTGGGGGTCTTTCAGGCCAGCTAGGTCTTTGGCTGCTGGCCCCTTTCGTTTGGGAGCTATTGCTGGACGTTTGGCATGTTGGCCGGAGAGTGCTTCTCGGGCCGTCAACTGCAACCTTGCAGGTACCTCCAAGGTTCCCCGCCCAGAGAAAGCCCCCAGACCCAAATTGAGAGGGGCTGCTTGTGGGCCCCCTGGGGGGCTTTCAGGCCAGCTAGGTCTTTGGCTGCTGGCCCCTTTCGTTTGGGAGCTATTGCTGGACGTTTGGCATGTTGGCCGGAGAGTGCTTCTCGGGCCGCGAACTTCAACCTTGCAGGTACCTCCAAGGTTCCCCGCCCAGCGAAAGCCCCCAGACCCAAATTGAGAGGGGCTGCTTGTGGGCCCCCTGGGGGGCTTTCAGGCCAGCTAGGTCTTTGGCTGCTGGCCCCTTTCGTTTGGGAGCTATTGCTGGACGTTTGGCATGTTGGCCGGAGAGTGCTTTTCGGGCCGCCAACTGCAACCTTGCAGGTACCTCCAAGGTTCCCCGCCCAGCGAAAGCCCCCAGACCCAAATTGAGAGGGGCTGCTTGTGGGCCCCCTGGGGGGCTTTCAGGCCAGCTAGGTCTTTGGCTGCTGGCCCCTTTCGTTTGGGAGCTATTGCTGGACGTTTGGCATGTTGGCCGGAGAGTGCTTCTCGGGCCGCCAACTGCAACCTTGCAGGTACCTCCAAGGTTCCCCGCCCAGCGAAAGCCCCCAGACCCAAATTGAGAGGGGCTGCTTGTGGGCCCCCTGGGGGGCTTTCAGGCCAGCTAGGTCTTTGGCTGCTGGCCCCTTTCGTTTGGGAGCTATTGCTGGACGTTTGGCATGTTGGCCGGAGAGTGCTTCTCGGGCCGTCAACTGCAACCTTGCAGGTACCTCCAAGATTCCCCGCCCAGCGAAAGCCCCCAGACCCAAATTGAGAGGGGCTGCTTGTGGGCCCCCTGGGGGGCTTTCAGGCCAGCTAGGTCTTTGGGTGCTGGCCCCTTTCGTTTGGGAGCTATTGCTGGACGTTTGGCATGTTGGCCTGAGAGTGCTTTTCGAGCTGCGAACTGCAACCTTGCAGGTACCTCCGAGGATCCCCGCCCAGAGAAAGCCCCCAGACCCAAATTGAGAGGGGCTGCTTGTGGGCCCCCTGGGGGGCTTTCAGGCCAGCTTGGTCTTTGGCTGCTGGCCCCTTTCGTTTGGGAGCTATTGCTGGACGTTTGGCATGTTGGCCGGAGAGTGCTTCTCGGGCCGCGAACTTCAACCTTGCAGGTACCTCCAATGTTCCCCGCCCAGCGAAAGCCCCCAGACCCAAATTGAGAGGGGCTGCTTGTGGGCCCCCTGGGGGGCTTTCAGGCCAGCTAGGTCTTTGGCTGCTGGCCCCTTTCGTTTGGGAGCTATTGCTGGACGTTTGGCATGTTGGCCGGAGAGTGCTTCTCGGGCCGCCAACTGCAACCCCACAGGTACCTCCAAGGTTCCCCGCCCAGCGAAAGCCCCCAGACCCAAATTGAGAGGGGCTGCTTGTGGGCCCCCTGGGGGGCTTTCAGGCCAGCTAGGTCTTTGGCTGCTGGCCCCTTTCGTTTGGGAGCTATTGCTGGACGTTTGGCATGTTGGCCGGAGAGTGCTTCTCGGGCCGTCAACTGCAACCTTGCAGGTACCTCCAAGGTTCCCCGCCCAGCGAAAGCCCCCAGACCCAAATTGAGAGGGGCTGCTTGTGGGCCCCCTGGGGGTCTTTCAGGCCAGCTAGGTCTTTGGCTGCTGGCCCCTTTCGTTTGGGAGCTATTGCTGGACGTTTGGCATGTTGGCCGGAGAGTGCTTTTCGGGCTGCGAACTGCAACCTTGCAGGTACCTCCGAGGTTCCCCGCCCAGCGAAAGCCCCCAGACCCAAATTGAGAGGGGCTGCTTGTGGGCCCCCTGGGGGGCTTTCAGGCCAGCTAGGTCTTTGGCTGCTGGCCCCTTTCGTTTGGGAGCTATTGCTGGACGTTTGGCATGTTGGCCGGAGAGTGCTTTTCGGGCCGCCAACTGCAACCTTGCAGGTACCTCCAAGGTTCCCCGCCCAGCGAAAGCCCCCAGACCCAAATTGAGAGGGGCTGCTTGTGGGCCCCCTGGGGGGCTTTCAGGCCAGCTAGGTCTTTGGCTGCTGGCCCCTTTCGTTTGGGAGCTATTGCTGGACGTTTGGCATGTTGGCCGGAGAGTGCTTCTCGGGCCGCCAACTGCAACCTTGCAGGTACCTCCAAGGTTCCCCTCGCAGCAAAAGCCCCCAGACCCAAATTGAGAGGGGCTGCTTGTGGGCCCCCTGGGGGGCTTTCAGGCCAGCTAGGTCTTTGGCTGCTGGCCCCTTTCGTTTGGGAGCTATTGCTGGACGTTTGGCATGTTGGCCGGAGAGTGCTTCTCGGGCCGCCAACTGCAACCTTGCAGGTACCTCCAAGGTTCCCCGCCCAGCGAAAGCCCCCAGACCCAAATTGAGAGGGGCTGCTTGTGGGCCCCCTGGGGGGCTTTCAGGCCAGCTAGGTCTTTGGCTGCTGGCCCCTTTCGTTTGGGAGCTATTGCTGGACGTTTGGCATGTTGGCCGGAGAGTGCTTCTCGGGCTGCGAACTTCAACCTTGCAGGTAACTCCAAGGTTCCCCGCCCAGCGAAAGCCCCCAGACCCAAATTGAGAGGGGCTGCTTGTGGGCCCCCTGGGGGGCTTTCAGGCCAGCTAGGTCTTTGGCTGCTGGCCCCTTTCGTTTGGGAGCTATTGCTGGACGTTTGGCATGTTGGCCGGAGAGTGTTTTTCGGGCTGCGAACTGCAACCTTGCAGGTACCTCCAAGGTTCCCCGCCCAGCGAAAGCCCCCAGACCCAAATTGAGAGGGGCTGCTTGTGGGCCCCCTGGGGGGCTTTCAGGCCAGCTAGGTCTTTGGCTGCTGGCCCCTTTCGTTTGGGAGCTATTGCTGGACGTTTGGCATGTTGGCCGGAGAGTGCTTCTCGGGCCGCCAACTGCAACCTTGCAGGTACCTCCAAGGTTCCCCGCCCAGCGAAAGCCCCCAGACCCAAATTGAGAGGGGCTGCTTGTGGGCCCCCTGGGGGGCTTTCAGGCCAGCTAGGTCTTTGGCTGCTGGCCCCTTTCGTTTGGGAGCTATTGCTGGACGTTTGGCATGTTGGCCGGAGAGTGCTTCTCGGGCCGTCAACTGCAACCTTGCAGGTACCTCCAAGGTTCCCCGCCCAGCGAAAGCCCCCAGACCCAAATTGAGAGGGGCTGCTTGTGGGCCCCCTGGGGGGCTTTCAGGCCAGCTAGGTCTTTGGCTGCTGGCCCCTTTCGTTTGGGAGCTATTGCTGGACGTTTGGCATGTTGGCCGGAGAGTGCTTCTCGGGCTGCGAACTGCAACCTTGCAGGTACCTCCGAGGTTCCCCGCCCAGAGAAAGCCCCCAGACCCAAATTGAGAGGGGCTGCTTGTGGGCCCCCTGGGGGGCTTTCAGGCCAGCTAGGTCTTTGGCTGCTGGCCCCTTTCGTTTGGGAGCTATTGCTGGACGTTTGGCATGTTGGCCGGAGAGTGCTTCTCGGGCCGCCAACTGCAACCTTGCAGGTACCTCCAAGGTTCCCCTCGCAGCAAAAGCCCCCAGACCCAAATTGAGAGGGGCTGCTTGTGGGCCCCCTGGGGGGCTTTCAGGCCAGCTAGGTCTTTGGCTGCTGGCCCCTTTCGTTTGGGAGCTATTGCTGGACGTTTGGCATGTTGGCCGGAGAGTGCTTCTCGGGCCGCCAACTGCAACCTTGCAGGTACCTCACAGGTTCCCCGCCCAGCGAAAGCCCCCAGACCCAAATTGAGAGGGGCTGCTTGTGGGCCCCCTGGGGGGCTTTCAGGCCAGCTAGGTCTTTGGCTGCTGGCCCCTTTCGTTTGGGAGCTATTGCTGGACGTTTGGCATGTTGGCCGGAGAGTGCTTCTCGGGCCGCCAACTGCAACCTTGCAGGTACCTCCAAGGTTCCCCGCCCAGAGAAAGCCCCCAGACCCAAATTGAGAGGGGCTGCTTGTGGGCCCCCTGGGGGGCTTTCAGGCCAGCTAGGTCTTTGGCTGCTGGCCCCTTTCGTTTGGGAGCTATTGCTGGACGTTTGGCATGTTGGCCGGAGAGTGCTTTTCGGGCTGCGAACTGCAACCTTGCAGGTACCTCCGAGGTTCCCCGCCCAGCGAAAGCCCCCAGACCCAAATTGAGAGGGGCTGCTTGTGGGCCCCCTGGGGGGCTTTCAGGCCAGCTAGGTCTTTGGCTGCTGGCCCCTTTCGTTTGGGAGCTATTGCTGGACGTTTGGCATGTTGGCCGGAGAGTGCTTCTCGGGCCGCCAACTGCAACCTTGCAGGTACCTCCAAGGTTCCCCGCCCAGCGAAAGCCCCCAGACCCAAATTGAGAGGGGCTGCTTGTGGGCCCCCTGGGGGGCTTTCAGGCCAGCTAGGTCTTTGGCTGCTGGCCCCTTTCGTTTGGGAGCTATTGCTGGACGTTTGGCATGTTGGCCGGAGAGTGCTTCTCGGGCTGCGAACTTCAACCTTGCAGGTAACTCCAAGGTTCCCCGCCCAGCGAAAGCCCCCAGACCCAAATTGAGAGGGGCTGCTTGTGGGCCCCCTGGGGGGCTTTCAGGCCAGCTAGGTCTTTGGCTGCTGGCCCCTTTCGTTTGGGAGCTATTGCTGGACGTTTGGCATGTTGGCCGGAGAGTGCTTTTCGGGCTGCGAACTGCAACCTTGCAGGTACCTCACAGGTTCCCCGCCCAGCGAAAGCCCCCAGACCCAAATTGAGAGGGGCTGCTTGTGGGCCCCCTGGGGGGCTTTCAGGCCAGCTAGGTCTTTGGCTGCTGGCCCCTTTCGTTTGGGAGCTATTGCTGGACGTTTGGCATGTTGGCCGGAGAGTGCTTCTCGGGCCGCCAACTGCAACCCCACAGGTACCTCCAAGGTTCCCCGCCCAGCGAAAGCCCCCAGACCCAAATTGAGAGGGGCTGCTTGTGGGCCCCCTGGGGGGCTTTCAGGCCAGCTAGGTCTTTGGCTGCTGGCCCCTTTCGTTTGGGAGCTATTGCTGGACGTTTGGCATGTTGGCCGGAGAGTGCTTCTCGGGCTGCGAACTGCAACCTTGCAGGTACCTCCGAGGTTCCCCGCCCAGAGAAAGCCCCCAGACCCAAATTGAGAGGGGCTGCTTGTGGGCCCCCTGGGGGGCTTTCAGGCCAGCTAGGTCTTTGGCTGCTGGCCCCTTTCGTTTGGGAGCTATTGCTGGACGTTTGGCATGTTGGCCGGAGAGTGCTTCTCGGGCCGCCAACTGCAACCTTGCAGGTACCTCCAAGGTTCCCCTCGCAGCAAAAGCCCCCAGACCCAAATGGAGAGGGGCTGCTTGTGGGCCCCCTGGGGGGCTTTCAGGCCAGCTAGGTCTTTGGCTGCTGGCCCCTTTCGTTTGGGAGCTATTGCTGGACGTTTGGCATGTTGGCCGGAGAGTGTTTTTCGGCTGCGAACTGCAACCTTGCAGGTACCTCCAAGGTTCCCCGCCCAGCGAAAGCCCCCAGACCCAAATTGAGAGGGGCTGCTTGTGGGCCCCCTGGGGGGCTTTCAGGCCAGCTAGGTCTTTGGCTGCTGGCCCCTTTCGTTTGGGAGCTATTGCTGGACGTTTGGCATGTTGGCCGGAGAGTGCTTCTCGGGCCGTCAACTGCAACCTTGCAGGTACCTCCAAGGTTCCCCGCCCAGCGAAAGCCCCCAGACCCAAATTGAGAGGGGCTGCTTGTGGGCCCCCTGGGGGGCTTTCAGGCCAGCTAGGTCTTTGGCTGCTGGCCCCTTTCGTTTGGGAGCTATTGCTGGACGTTTGGCATGTTGGCCGGAGAGTGCTTCTCGGGCCGTCAACTGCAACCTTGCAGGTACCTCCAAGGTTCCCCGCCCAGAGAAAGCCCCCAGACCCAAATTGAGAGGGGCTGCTTGTGGGCCCCCTGGGGGGCTTTCAGGCCAGCTAGGTCTTTGGCTGCTGGCCCCTTTCGTTTGGGAGCTATTGCTGGACGTTTGGCATGTTGGCCGGAGAGTGCTTCTCGGGCCGCCAACTGCAACCTTGCAGGTACCTCCAAGGTTCCCCTCGCAGCAAAAGCCCCCAGACCCAAATTGAGAGGGGCTGCTTGTGGGCCCCCTGGGGGGCTTTCAGGCCAGCTAGGTCTTTGGCTGCTGGCCCCTTTCGTTTGGGAGCTATTGCTGGACGTTTGGCATGTTGGCCGGAGAGTGCTTCTCGGGCCGCCAACTGCAACCTTGCAGGTACCTCCAAGGTTCCCCGCCCAGCGAAAGCCCCCAGACCCAAATTGAGAGGGGCTGCTTGTGGGCCCCCTGGGGGGCTTTCAGGCCAGCTAGGTCTTTGGCTGCTGGCCCCTTTCGTTTGGGAGCTATTGCTGGACGTTTGGCATGTTGGCCGGAGAGTGCTTCTCGGGCTGCGAACTTCAACCTTGCAGGTAACTCCAAGGTTCCCCGCCCAGCGAAAGCCCCCAGACCCAAATTGAGAGGGGCTGCTTGTGGGCCCCCTGGGGGGCTTTCAGGCCAGCTAGGTCTTTGGCTGCTGGCCCCTTTCGTTTGGGAGCTATTGCTGGACGTTTGGCATGTTGGCCGGAGAGTGTTTTTCGGGCTGCGAACTGCAACCTTGCAGGTACCTCCAAGGTTCCCCGCCCAGCGAAAGCCCCCAGACCCAAATTGAGAGGGGCTGCTTGTGGGCCCCCTGGGGGGCTTTCAGGCCAGCTAGGTCTTTGGCTGCTGGCCCCTTTCGTTTGGGAGCTATTGCTGGACGTTTGGCATGTTGGCCGGAGAGTGCTTCTCGGGCCGCCAACTGCAACCTTGCAGGTACCTCCAAGGTTCCCCGCCCAGCGAAAGCCCCCAGACCCAAATTGAGAGGGGCTGCTTGTGGGCCCCCTGGGGGGCTTTCAGGCCAGCTAGGTCTTTGGCTGCTGGCCCCTTTCGTTTGGGAGCTATTGCTGGACGTTTGGCATGTTGGCCGGAGAGTGCTTCTCGGGCCGTCAACTGCAACCTTGCAGGTACCTCCAAGGTTCTTCGCCCAGAGAAAGCCCCCAGACCCAAATTGAGAGGGGCTGCTTGTGGGCCCCCTGGGGGGCTTTCAGGCCAGCTAGGTCTTTGGCTGCTGGCCCCTTTCGTTTGGGAGCTATTGCTGGACGTTTGGCATGTTGGCCGGAGAGTGCTTCTCGGGCCGCGAACTTCAACCTTGCAGGTACCTCCAATGTTCCCCGCCCAGCGAAAGCCCCCAGACCCAAATTGAGAGGGGCTGCTTGTGGGCCCCCTGGGGGGCTTTCAGGCCAGCTAGGTCTTTGGCTGCTGGCCCCTTTCGTTTGGGAGCTATTGCTGGACGTTTGGCATGTTGGCCGGAGAGTGCTTCTCGGGCCGCCAACTGCAACCTTGCAGGTACCTCCAAGGTTCCCCGCCCAGCGAAAGCCCCCAGACCCAAATTGAGAGGGGCTGCTTGTGGGCCCCCTGGGGGGCTTTCAGGCCAGCTAGGTCTTTGGCTGCTGGCCCCTTTCGTTTGGGAGCTATTGCTGGACGTTTGGCATGTTGGCCGGAGAGTGCTTTTCGGGCCGCCAACTGCAACCTTGCAGGTACCTCCAAGGTTCCCCGCCCAGCGAAAGCCCCCAGACCCAAATTGAGAGGGGCTGCTTGTGGGCCCCCTGGGGGGCTTTCAGGCCAGCTAGGTCTTTGGCTGCTGGCCCCTTTCGTTTGGGAGCTATTGCTGGACGTTTGGCATGTTGGCCGGAGAGTGCTTCTCGGGCCGCCAACTGCAACCTTGCAGGTACCTCCAAGGTTCCCCGCCCAGCGAAAGCCCCCAGACCCAAATTGAGAGGGGCTGCTTGTGGGCCCCCTGGGGGGCTTTCAGGCCAGCTAGGTCTTTGGCTGCTGGCCCCTTTCGTTTGGGAGCTATTGCTGGACGTTTGGCATGTTGGCCGGAGAGTGCTTCTCGGGCCGTCAACTGCAACCTTGCAGGTACCTCCAAGGTTCCCCGCCCAGCGAAAGCCCCCAGACCCAAATTGAGAGGGGCTGCTTGTGGGCCCCCTGGGGGGCTTTCAGGCCAGCTAGGTCTTTGGCTGCTGGCCCCTTTCGTTTGGGAGCTATTGCTGGACGTTTGGCATGTTGGCCTGAGAGTGCTTTTCGGGCTGCGAACTGCAACCTTGCAGGTACCTCCGAGGATCCCCGCCCAGAGAAAGCCCCCAGACCCAAATTGAGAGGGGCTGCTTGTGGGCCCCCTGGGGGGCTTTCAGGCCAGCTTGGTCTTTGGCTGCTGGCCCCTTTCGTTTGGGAGCTATTGCTGGACGTTTGGCATGTTGGCCGGAGAGTGCTTCTCGGGCCGCGAACTTCAACCTTGCAGGTACCTCCAATGTTCCCCGCCCAGCGAAAGCCCCCAGACCCAAATTGAGAGGGGCTGCTTGTGGGCCCCCTGGGGGGCTTTCAGGCCAGCTAGGTCTTTGGCTGCTGGCCCCTTTCGTTTGGGAGCTATTGCTGGACGTTTGGCATGTTGGCCGGAGAGTGCTTCTCGGGCCGCCAACTGCAACCCCACAGGTACCTCCAAGGTTCCCCGCCCAGCGAAAGCCCCCAGACCCAAATTGAGAGGGGCTGCTTGTGGGCCCCCTGGGGGGCTTTCAGGCCAGCTAGGTCTTTGGCTGCTGGCCCCTTTCGTTTGGGAGCTATTGCTGGACGTTTGGCATGTTGGCCGGAGAGTGCTTCTCGGGCCGTCAACTGCAACCTTGCAGGTACCTCCAAGGTTCCCCGCCCAGCGAAAGCCCCCAGACCCAAATTGAGAGGGGCTGCTTGTGGGCCCCCTGGGGGTCTTTCAGGCCAGCTAGGTCTTTGGCTGCTGGCCCCTTTCGTTTGGGAGCTATTGCTGGACGTTTGGCATGTTGGCCGGAGAGTGTTTTTCGGGCTGCGAACTGCAACCTTGCAGGTACCTCCGAGGATCCCCGCCCAGAGAAAGCCCCCAGACCCAAATTGAGAGGGGCTGCTTGTGGGCCCCCTGGGGGGCTTTCAGGCCAGCTTGGTCTTTGGCTGCTGGCCCCTTTCGTTTGGGAGCTATTGCTGGACGTTTGGCATGTTGGCCGGAGAGTGCTTCTCGGGCCGCCAACTGCAACCTTGCAGGTACCTCCAAGGTTCCCCGCCCAGCGAAAGCCCCCAGACCCAAATTGAGAGGGGCTGCTTGTGGGCCCCCTGGGGGGCTTTCAGGCCAGCTAGGTCTTTGGCTGCTGGCCCCTTTCGTTTGGGAGCTATTGCTGGACGTTTGGCATGTTGGCCGGAGAGTGCTTTTCGGGCCGCCAACTGCAACCTTGCAGGTACCTCCAAGGTTCCCCGCCCAGCGAAAGCCCCCAGACCCAAATTGAGAGGGGCTGCTTGTGGGCCCCCTGGGGGGCTTTCAGGCCAGCTAGGTCTTTGGCTGCTGGCCCCTTTCGTTTGGGAGCTATTGCTGGACGTTTGGCATGTTGGCCGGAGAGTGCTTCTCGGGCCGCCAACTGCAACCCCACAGGTACCTCCAAGGTTCCCCTCGCAGCAAAAGCCCCCAGACCCAAATTGAGAGGGGCTGCTTGTGGGCCCCCTGGGGGGCTTTCAGGCCAGCTAGGTCTTTGGCTGCTGGCCCCTTTCGTTTGGGAGCTATTGCTGGACGTTTGGCATGTTGGCCGGAGAGTGCTTCTCGGGCCGCCAACTGCAACCTTGCAGGTACCTCCAAGGTTCCCCGCCCAGCGAAAGCCCCCAGACCCAAATTGAGAGGGGCTGCTTGTGGGCCCCCTGGGGGGCTTTCAGGCCAGCTAGGTCTTTGGCTGCTGGCCCCTTTCGTTTGGGAGCTATTGCTGGACGTTTGGCATGTTGGCCGGAGAGTGCTTCTCGGGCTGCGAACTTCAACCTTGCAGGTAACTCCAAGGTTCCCCGCCCAGCGAAAGCCCCCAGACCCAAATTGAGAGGGGCTGCTTGTGGGCCCCCTGGGGGGCTTTCAGGCCAGCTAGGTCTTTGGCTGCTGGCCCCTTTCGTTTGGGAGCTATTGCTGGACGTTTGGCATGTTGGCCGGAGAGTGTTTTTCGGGCTGCGAACTGCAACCTTGCAGGTACCTCCAAGGTTCCCCGCCCAGCGAAAGCCCCCAGACCCAAATTGAGAGGGGCTGCTTGTGGGCCCCTTGGGGGGCTTTCAGGCCAGCTAGGTCTTTGGCTGCTGGCCCCTTTCGTTTGGGAGCTATTGCTGGACGTTTGGCATGTTGGCCGGAGAGTGCTTCTCGGGCCGCCAACTGCAACCTTGCAGGTACCTCCAAGGTTCCCCGCCCAGCGAAAGCCCCCAGACCCAAATTGAGAGGGGCTGCTTGTGGGCCCCCTGGGGGGCTTTCAGGCCAGCTAGGTCTTTGGCTGCTGGCCCCTTTCGTTTGGGAGCTATTGCTGGACGTTTGGCATGTTGGCCGGAGAGTGCTTCTCGGGCCGTCAACTGCAACCTTGCAGGTACCTCCAAGGTTCCCCGCCCAGAGAAAGCCCCCAGACCCAAATTGAGAGGGGCTGCTTGTGGGCCCCCTGGGGGGCTTTCAGGCCAGCTAGGTCTTTGGCTGCTGGCCCCTTTCGTTTGGGAGCTATTGCTGGACGTTTGGCATGTTGGCCGGAGAGTGCTTCTCGGGCCGCGAACTTCAACCTTGCAGGTACCTCCAAGGTTCCCCGCCCAGCGAAAGCCCCCAGACCCAAATTGAGAGGGGCTGCTTGTGGGCCCCCTGGGGGGCTTTCAGGCCAGCTAGGTCTTTGGCTGCTGGCCCCTTTCGTTTGGGAGCTATTGCTGGACGTTTGGCATGTTGGCCGGAGAGTGCTTTTCGGGCCGCCAACTGCAACCTTGCAGGTACCTCCAAGGTTCCCCGCCCAGCGAAAGCCCCCAGACCCAAATTGAGAGGGGCTGCTTGTGGGCCCCCTGGGGGGCTTTCAGGCCAGCTAGGTCTTTGGCTGCTGGCCCCTTTCGTTTGGGAGCTATTGCTGGACGTTTGGCATGTTGGCCGGAGAGTGCTTCTCGGGCCGCCAACTGCAACCTTGCAGGTACCTCCAAGGTTCCCCGCCCAGCGAAAGCCCCCAGACCCAAATTGAGAGGGGCTGCTTGTGGGCCCCCTGGGGGGCTTTCAGGCCAGCTAGGTCTTTGGCTGCTGGCCCCTTTCGTTTGGGAGCTATTGCTGGACGTTTGGCATGTTGGCCGGAGAGTGCTTCTCGGGCCGTCAACTGCAACCTTGCAGGTACCTCCAAGGTTCCCCGCCCAGCGAAAGCCCCCAGACCCAAATTGAGAGGGGCTGCTTGTGGGCCCCCTGGGGGGCTTTCAGGCCAGCTAGGTCTTTGGCTGCTGGCCCCTTTCGTTTGGGAGCTATTGCTGGACGTTTGGCATGTTGGCCGGAGAGTGCTTCTCGGGCTGCGAACTGCAACCTTGCAGGTACCTCCGAGGATCCCCGCCCAGAGAAAGCCCCCAGACCCAAATTGAGAGGGGCTGCTTGTGGGCCCCCTGGGGGGCTTTCAGGCCAGCTTGGTCTTTGGCTGCTGGCCCCTTTCGTTTGGGAGCTATTGCTGGACGTTTGGCATGTTGGCCGGAGAGTGCTTCTCGGGCCGCGAACTTCAACCTTGCAGGTACCTCCAATGTTCCCCGCCCAGCGAAAGCCCCCAGACCCAAATTGAGAGGGGCTGCTTGTGGGCCCCCTGGGGGGCTTTCAGGCCAGCTAGGTCTTTGGCTGCTGGCCCCTTTCGTTTGGGAGCTATTGCTGGACGTTTGGCATGTTGGCCGGAGAGTGCTTCTCGGGCCGCCAACTGCAACCCCACAGGTACCTCCAAGGTTCCCCGCCCAGCGAAAGCCCCCAGACCCAAATTGAGAGGGGCTGCTTGTGGGCCCCCTGGGGGGCTTTCAGGCCAGCTAGGTCTTTGGCTGCTGGCCCCTTTCGTTTGGGAGCTATTGCTGGACGTTTGGCATGTTGGCCGGAGAGTGCTTCTCGGGCCGTCAACTGCAACCTTGCAGGTACCTCCAAGGTTCCCCGCCCAGCGAAAGCCCCCAGACCCAAATTGAGAGGGGCTGCTTGTGGGCCCCCTGGGGGTCTTTCAGGCCAGCTAGGTCTTTGGCTGCTGGCCCCTTTCGTTTGGGAGCTATTGCTGGACGTTTGGCATGTTGGCCGGAGAGTGCTTTTCGGGCTGCGAACTGCAACCTTGCAGGTACCTCCGAGGATCCCCGCCCAGAGAAAGCCCCCAGACCCAAATTGAGAGGGGCTGCTTGTGGGCCCCCTGGGGGGCTTTCAGGCCAGCTTGGTCTTTGGCTGCTGGCCCCTTTCGTTTGGGAGCTATTGCTGGACGTTTGGCATGTTGGCCGGAGAGTGCTTCTCGGGCCGCCAACTGCAACCTTGCAGGTACCTCCAAGGTTCCCCGCCCAGCGAAAGCCCCCAGACCCAAATTGAGAGGGGCTGCTTGTGGGCCCCCTGGGGGGCTTTCAGGCCAGCTAGGTCTTTGGCTGCTGGCCCCTTTCGTTTGGGAGCTATTGCTGGACGTTTGGCATGTTGGCCGGAGAGTGCTTCTCGGGCCGCCAACTGCAACCTTGCAGGTACCTCCAAGGTTCCCCGCCCAGCGAAAGCCCCCAGACCCAAATTGAGAGGGGCTGCTTGTGGGCCCCCTGGGGGGCTTTCAGGCCAGCTAGGTCTTTGGCTGCTGGCCCCTTTCGTTTGGGAGCTATTGCTGGACGTTTGGCATGTTGGCCGGAGAGTGCTTTTCGGGCCGCCAACTGCAACCTTGCAGGTACCTCCAAGGTTCCCCGCCCAGCGAAAGCCCCCAGACCCAAATTGAGAGGGGCTGCTTGTGGGCCCCCTGGGGGGCTTTCAGGCCAGCTAGGTCTTTGGCTGCTGGCCCCTTTCGTTTGGGAGCTATTGCTGGACGTTTGGCATGTTGGCCGGAGAGTGCTTCTCGGGCCGCCAACTGCAACCTTGCAGGTACCTCCAAGGTTCCCCGCCCAGCGAAAGCCCCCATACCCAAATTGAGAGGGGCTGCTTGTGGGCCCCCTGGGGGGCTTTCAGGCCAGCTAGGTCTTTGGCTGCTGGCCCCTTTCGTTTGGGAGCTATTGCTGGACGTTTGGCATGTTGGCCGGAGAGTGCTTCTCGGGCCGCCAACTGCAACCTTGCAGGTACCTCCAAGGTTCCCCGCCCAGCGAAAGCCCCCAGACCCAAATTGAGAGGGGCTGCTTGTGGGCCCCCTGGGGGGCTTTCAGGCCAGCTAGGCCTTTGGCTGCTGGCCCCTTTCGTTTGGGAGCTAGTGCTGGACGTTTGGCATGTTGGCCGGAGAGTGCTTTTCGGGCTGCGAACTGCAACCTTGCAGGTACCTCCAAGGTTCCCCGCCCAGCGAAAGCCCCCAGACCCAAATTGAGAGGGGCTGCTTGTGGGCCCCCTGGGGGGCTTTCAGGCCAGCTAGGTCTTTGGCTGCTGGCCCCTTTCGTTTGGGAGCTATTGCTGGACGTTTGGCATGTTGGCCGGAGAGTGCTTCTCGGGCCGCCAACTGCAACCTTGCAGGTACCTCCAAGGTTCCCCTCGCAGCAAAAGCCCCCAGACCCAAATTGAGAGGGGCTGCTTGTGGGCCCCCTGGGGGGCTTTCAGGCCAGCTAGGTCTTTGGCTGCTGGCCCCTTTCGTTTGGGAGCTATTGCTGGACGTTTGGCATGTTGGCCGGAGAGTGCTTCTCGGGCCGCCAACTGCAACCTTGCAGGTACCTCCAAGGTTCCCCGCCCAGAGAAAGCCCCCAGACCCAAATTGAGAGGGGCTGCTTGTGGGCCCCCTGGGGGGCTTTCAGGCCAGCTAGGTCTTTGGCTGCTGGCCCCTTTCGTTTGGGAGCTATTGCTGGACGTTTGGCATGTTGGCCGGAGAGTGCTTTTCGGGCTGCGAACTGCAACCTTGCAGGTACCTCCAATGTTCCCCGCCCAGCGAAAGCCCCCAGACCCAAATTGAGAGGGGCTGCTTGTGGGCCCCCTGGGGGGCTTTCAGGCCAGCTAGGTCTTTGGCTGCTGGCCCCTTTCGTTTGGGAGCTATTGCTGGACGTTTGGCATGTTGGCCGGAGAGTGCTTCTCGGGCCGCCAACTGCAACCTTGCAGGTACCTCCAAGGTTCCCCTCGCAGCAAAAGCCCCCAGACCCAAATTGAGAGGGGCTGCTTGTGGGCCCCCTGGGGGGCTTTCAGGCCAGCTAGGTCTTTGGCTGCTGGCCCCTTTCGTTTGGGAGCTATTGCTGGACGTTTGGCATGTTGGCCGGAGAGTTCTTCTCGGGCCGCCAACTGCAACCTTGCAGGTACCTCCAAGGTTCCCCGCCCAGCGAAAGCCCCCAGACCCAAATTGAGAGGGGCTGCTTGTGGGCCCCCTGGGGGGCTTTCAGGCCAGCTAGGTCTTTGGCTGCTGGCCCCTTTCGTTTGGGAGCTATTGCTGGACGTTTGGCATGTTGGCCGGAGAGTGCTTCTCGGGCTGCGAACTTCAACCTTGCAGGTAACTCCAAGGTTCCCCGCCCAGCGAAAGCCCCCAGACCCAAATTGAGAGGGGCTGCTTGTGGGCCCCCTGGGGGGCTTTCAGGCCAGCTAGGTCTTTGGCTGCTGGCCCCTTTCGTTTGGGAGCTATTGCTGGACGTTTGGCATGTTGGCCGGAGAGTGTTTTTCGGGCTGCGAACTGCAACCTTGCAGGTACCTCCAAGGTTCCCCGCCCAGCGAAAGCCCCCAGACCCAAATTGAGAGGGGCTGCTTGTGGGCCCCCTGGGGGGCTTTCAGGCCAGCTAGGTCTTTGGCTGCTGGCCCCTTTCGTTTGGGAGCTATTGCTGGACGTTTGGCATGTTGGCCGGAGAGTGCTTCTCGGGCCGCCAACTGCAACCTTGCAGGTACCTCCAAGGTTCCCCGCCCAGCGAAAGCCCCCAGACCCAAATTGAGAGGGGCTGCTTGTGGGCCCCCTGGGGGGCTTTCAGGCCAGCTAGGTCTTTGGCTGCTGGCCCCTTTCGTTTGGGAGCTATTGCTGGACGTTTGGCATGTTGGCCGGAGAGTGCTTCTCGGGCTGCGAACTGCAACCTTGCAGGTACCTCCGAGGTTCCCCGCCCAGAGAAAGCCCCCAGACCCAAATTGAGAGGGGCTGCTTGTGGGCCCCCTGGGGGGCTTTCAGGCCAGCTAGGTCTTTGGCTGCTGGCCCCTTTCGTTTGGGAGCTATTGCTGGACGTTTGGCATGTTGGCCGGAGAGTGCTTCTCGGGCCGCCAACTGCAACCTTGCAGGTACCTCCAAGGTTCCCCTCGCAGCAAAAGCCCCCAGACCCAAATTGAGAGGGGCTGCTTGTGGGCCCCCTGGGGGGCTTTCAGGCCAGCTAGGTCTTTGGCTGCTGGCCCCTTTCGTTTGGGAGCTATTGCTGGACGTTTGGCATGTTGGCCGGAGAGTGTTTTTCGGGCTGCGAACTGCAACCTTGCAGGTACCTCCAAGGTTCCCCGCCCAGCGAAAGCCCCCAGACCCAAATTGAGAGGGGCTGCTTGTGGGCCCCCTGGGGGGCTTTCAGGCCAGCTAGGTCTTTGGCTGCTGGCCCCTTTCGTTTGGGAGCTATTGCTGGACGTTTGGCATGTTGGCCGGAGAGTGCTTCTCGGGCCGCCAACTGCAACCTTGCAGGTACCTCCAAGGTTCCCCGCCCAGCGAAAGCCCCCAGACCCAAATTGAGAGGGGCTGCTTGTGGGCCCCCTGGGGGGCTTTCAGGCCAGCTAGGTCTTTGGCTGCTGGCCCCTTTCGTTTGGGAGCTATTGCTGGACGTTTGGCATGTTGGCCGGAGAGTGCTTCTCGGGCCGTCAACTGCAACCTTGCAGGTACCTCCAAGGTTCCCCGCCCAGAGAAAGCCCCCAGACCCAAATTGAGAGGGGCTGCTTGTGGGCCCCCTGGGGGGCTTTCAGGCCAGCTAGGTCTTTGGCTGCTGGCCCCTTTCGTTTGGGAGCTATTGCTGGACGTTTGGCATGTTGGCCGGAGAGGGCTTTTCGGGCTGCGAACTGCAACCTTGCAGGTACCTCCAATGTTCCCCGCCCAGCGAAAGCCCCCAGACCCAAATTGAGAGGGGCTGCTTGTGGGCCCCCTGGGGGGCTTTCAGGCCACCTAGGTCTTTGGCTGCTGGCCCCTTTCGTTTGGGAGCTATTGCTGGACGTTTGGCATGTTGGCCGGAGAGTGCTTTTCGGGCTGCGAAATGCAACCCCACAGGTACCTCCAAGGTTCCCCGCCCAGCGAAAGCCCCCAGACCCAAATTGAGAGGGGCTGCTTGTGGGCCCCCTGGGGGGCTTTCAGGCCAGCTAGGTCTTTGGCTGCTGGCCCCTTTCGTTTGGGAGCTATTGCTGGACGTTTGGCATGTTGGCCGGAGAGTGCTTCTCGGGCCGCCAACTGCAACCTTGCAGGTACCTCCAAGGTTCCCCGCCCAGCGAAAGCCCCCATACCCAAATTGAGAGGGGCTGCTTGTGGGCCCCCTGGGGGGCTTTCAGGCCAGCTAGGTCTTTGGCTGCTGGCCCCTTTCGTTTGGGAGCTATTGCTGGACGTTTGGCATGTTGGCCGGAGAGTGCTTCTCGGGCCGCCAACTGCAACCTTGCAGGTACCTCCAAGGTTCCCCGCCCAGCGAAAGCCCCCAGACCCAAATTGAGAGGGGCTGCTTGTGGGCCCCCTGGGGGGCTTTCAGGCCAGCTAGGCCTTTGGCTGCTGGCCCCTTTCGTTTGGGAGCTAGTGCTGGACGTTTGGCATGTTGGCCGGAGAGTGCTTTTCGGGCTGCGAACTGCAACCTTGCAGGTACCTCCAAGGTTCCCCGCCCAGCGAAAGCCCCCAGACCCAAATTGAGAGGGGCTGCTTGTGGGCCCCCTGGGGGGCTTTCAGGCCAGCTAGGTCTTTGGCTGCTGGCCCCTTTCGTTTGGGAGCTATTGCTGGACGTTTGGCATGTTGGCCGGAGAGTGCTTCTCGGGCCGCCAACTGCAACCTTGCAGGTACCTCCAAGGTTCCCCTCGCAGCAAAAGCCCCCAGACCCAAATTGAGAGGGGCTGCTTGTGGGCCCCCTGGGGGGCTTTCAGGCCAGCTAGGTCTTTGGCTGCTGGCCCCTTTCGTTTGGGAGCTATTGCTGGACTTTTGGCATGTTGGCCGGAGAGTGCTTCTCGGGCCGCCAACTGCAACCTTGCAGGTACCTCCAAGGTTCCCCGCCCAGAGAAAGCCCCCAGACCCAAATTGAGAGGGGCTGCTTGTGGGCCCCCTGGGGGGCTTTCAGGCCAGCTAGGTCTTTGGCTGCTGGCCCCTTTCGTTTGGGAGCTATTGCTGGACGTTTGGCATGTTGGCCGGAGAGTGCTTTTCGGGCTGCGAACTGCAACCTTGCAGGTACCTCCAATGTTCCCCGCCCAGCGAAAGCCCCCAGACCCAAATTGAGAGGGGCTGCTTGTGGGCCCCCTGGGGGGCTTTCAGGCCAGCTAGGTCTTTGGCTGCTGGCCCCTTTCGTTTGGGAGCTATTGCTGGACGTTTGGCATGTTGGCCGGAGAGTGCTTTTCGGGCTGCGAACTGCAACCTTGCAGGTACCTCCAATGTTTCCCGCCCAGCGAAAGCCCCCAGACCCAAATTGAGAGGGGCTGCTTGTGGGCCCCCTGGGGGGCTTTCAGGCCAGCTAGGTCTTTGGCTGCTGGCCCCTTTCGTTTGGGAGCTATTGCTGGACGTTTGGCATGTTGGCCGGAGAGTTCTTCTCGGGCCGCCAACTGCAACCTTGCCGGTACCTCCAAGGTTCCCCGCCCAGCGAAAGCCCCCAGACCCAAATTGAGAGGGGCTGCTTGTGGGCCCCCTGGGGGGCTTTCAGGCCAGCTAGGTCTTTGGCTGCTGGCCCCTTTCGTTTGGGAGCTATTGCTGGACGTTTGGCATGTTGGCCGGAGAGTGCTTCTCGGGCTGCGAACTTCAACCTTGCAGGTAACTCCAAGGTTCCCCGCCCAGCGAAAGCCCCCAGACCCAAATTGAGAGGGGCTGCTTGTGGGCCCCCTGGGGGGCTTTCAGGCCAGCTAGGTCTTTGGCTGCTGGCCCCTTTCGTTTGGGAGCTATTGCTGGACGTTTGGCATGTTGGCCGGAGAGTGTTTTTCGGGCTGCGAACTGCAACCTTGCAGGTACCTCCAAGGTTCCCCGCCCAGCGAAAGCCCCCAGACCCAAATTGAGAGGGGCTGCTTGTGGGCCCCCTGGGGGGCTTTCAGGCCAGCTAGGTCTTTGGCTGCTGGCCCCTTTCGTTTGGGAGCTATTGCTGGACGTTTGGCATGTTGGCCGGAGAGTGCTTCTCGGGCCGCCAACTGCAACCCCACAGGTACCTCCAAGGTTCCCCGCCCAGCGAAAGCCCCCAGACCCAAATTGAGAGGGGCTGCTTGTGGGCCCCCTGGGGGGCTTTCAGGCCAGCTAGGTCTTTGGCTGCTGGCCCCTTTCGTTTGGGAGCTATTGCTGGACGTTTGGCATGTTGGCCGGAGAGTGCTTCTCGGGCTGCGAACTGCAACCTTGCAGGTACCTCCGAGGTTCCCCGCCCAGAGAAAGCCCCCAGACCCAAATTGAGAGGGGCTGCTTGTGGGCCCCCTGGGGGGCTTTCAGGCCAGCTAGGTCTTTGGCTGCTGGCCCCTTTCGTTTGGGAGCTATTGCTGGACGTTTGGCATGTTGGCCGGAGAGTGCTTCTCGGGCCGCCAACTGCAACCTTGCAGGTACCTCCAAGGTTCCCCTCGCAGCAAAAGCCCCCAGACCCAAATTGAGAGGGGCTGCTTGTGGGCCCCCTGGGGGGCTTTCAGGCCAGCTAGGTCTTTGGCTGCTGGCCCCTTTCGTTTGGGAGCTATTGCTGGACGTTTGGCATGTTGGCCGGAGAGTGCTTTTTCGGGCTGCGAACTGCAACCTTGCAGGTACCTCCAAGGTTCCCCGCCCAGCGAAAGCCCCCAGACCCAAATTGAGAGGGGCTGCTTGTGGGCCCCCTGGGGGGCTTTCAGGCCACCTAGGTCTTTGGCTGCTGGCCCCTTTCGTTTGGGAGCTATTGCTGGACGTTTGGCATGTTGGCCGGAGAGTGCTTCTCGGGCCGCCAACTGCAACCTTGCAGGTACCTCCAAGGTTCCCCGCCCAGCGAAAGCCCCCAGACCCAAATTGAGAGGGGCTGCTTGTGGGCCCCCTGGGGGGCTTTCAGGCCAGCTAGGTCTTTGGCTGCTGGCCCCTTTCGTTTGGGAGCTAGTGCTGGACGTTTGGCATGTTGGCCGGAGAGTGCTTTTCGGGCTGCGAACTGCAACCTTGCAGGTACCTCCAAGGTTCCCCGCCCAGCGAAAGCCCCCAGACCCAAATTGAGAGGGGCTGCTTGTGGGCCCCCTGGGGGGCTTTCAGGCCAGCTAGGTCTTTGGCTGCTGGCCCCTTTCGTTTGGGAGCTATTGCTGGACGTTTGGCATGTTGGCCGGAGAGTGCTTCTCGGGCCGCCAACTGCAACCTTGCAGGTACCTCCAAGGTTCCCCTCGCAGCAAAAGCCCCCAGACCCAAATTGAGAGGGGCTGCTTGTGGGCCCCCTGGGGGGCTTTCAGGCCAGCTAGGTCTTTGGCTGCTGGCCCCTTTCGTTTGGGAGCTATTGCTGGACGTTTGGCATGTTGGCCGGAGAGTGCTTCTCGGGCCGCCAACTGCAACCTTGCAGGTACCTCCAAGGTTCCCCGCCCAGAGAAAGCCCCCAGACCCAAATTGAGAGGGGCTGCTTGTGGGCCCCCTGGGGGGCTTTCAGGCCAGCTAGGTCTTTGGCTGCTGGCCCCTTTCGTTTGGGAGCTATTGCTGGACGTTTGGCATGTTGGCCGGAGAGTGCTTTTCGGGCTGCGAACTGCAACCTTGCAGGTACCTCCAATGTTCCCCGCCCAGCGAAAGCCCCCAGACCCAAATTGAGAGGGGCTGCTTGTGGGCCCCCTGGGGGGCTTTCAGGCCAGCTAGGTCTTTGGCTGCTGGCCCCTTTCGTTTGGGAGCTATTGCTGGACGTTTGGCATGTTGGCCGGAGAGTGCTTTTCGGGCTGCGAACTGCAACCTTGCAGGTACCTCCAATGTTTCCCGCCCAGCGAAAGCCCCCAGACCCAAATTGAGAGGGGCTGCTTGTGGGCCCCCTGGGGGGCTTTCAGGCCAGCTAGGTCTTTGGCTGCTGGCCCCTTTCGTTTGGGAGCTATTGCTGGACGTTTGGCATGTTGGCCGGAGAGTTCTTCTCGGGCCGCCAACTGCAACCTTGCAGGTACCTCCAAGGTTCCCCGCCCAGCGAAAGCCCCCAGACCCAAATTGAGAGGGGCTGCTTGTGGGCCCCCTGGGGGGCTTTCAGGCCAGCTAGGTCTTTGGCTGCTGGCCCCTTTCGTTTGGGAGCTATTGCTGGACGTTTGGCATGTTGGCCGGAGAGTGCTTCTCGGGCTGCGAACTTCAACCTTGCAGGTAACTCCAAGGTTCCCCGCCCAGCGAAAGCCCCCAGACCCAAATTGAGAGGGGCTGCTTGTGGGCCCCCTGGGGGGCTTTCAGGCCAGCTAGGTCTTTGGCTGCTGGCCCCTTTCGTTTGGGAGCTATTGCTGGACGTTTGGCATGTTGGCCGGAGAGTGTTTTTCGGGCTGCGAACTGCAACCTTGCAGGTACCTCCAAGGTTCCCCGCCCAGCGAAAGCCCCCAGACCCAAATTGAGAGGGGCTGCTTGTGGGCCCCCTGGGGGGCTTTCAGGCCAGCTAGGTCTTTGGCTGCTGGCCCCTTTCGTTTGGGAGCTATTGCTGGACGTTTGGCATGTTGGCCGGAGAGTGCTTCTCGGGCCGCCAACTGCAACCCCACAGGTACCTCCAAGGTTCCCCGCCCAGCGAAAGCCCCCAGACCCAAATTGAGAGGGGCTGCTTGTGGGCCCCCTGGGGGGCTTTCAGGCCAGCTAGGTCTTTGGCTGCTGGCCCCTTTCGTTTGGGAGCTATTGCTGGACGTTTGGCATGTTGGCCGGAGAGTGCTTCTCGGGCTGCGAACTGCAACCTTGCAGGTACCTCCGAGGTTCCCCGCCCAGAGAAAGCCCCCAGACCCAAATTGAGAGGGGCTGCTTGTGGGCCCCCTGGGGGGCTTTCAGGCCAGCTAGGTCTTTGGCTGCTGGCCCCTTTCGTTTGGGAGCTATTGCTGGACGTTTGGCATGTTGGCCGGAGAGTGCTTCTCGGGCCGCCAACTGCAACCTTGCAGGTACCTCCAAGGTTCCCCTCGCAGCAAAAGCCCCCAGACCCAAATTGAGAGGGGCTGCTTGTGGGCCCCCTGGGGGGCTTTCAGGCCAGCTAGGTCTTTGGCTGCTGGCCCCTTTCGTTTGGGAGCTATTGCTGGACGTTTGGCATGTTGGCCGGAGAGTGCTTTTTCGGGCTGCGAACTGCAACCTTGCAGGTACCTCCAAGGTTCCCCGCCCAGCGAAAGCCCCCAGACCCAAATTGAGAGGGGCTGCTTGTGGGCCCCCTGGGGGGCTTTCAGGCCACCTAGGTCTTTGGCTGCTGGCCCCTTTCGTTTGGGAGCTATTGCTGGACGTTTGGCATGTTGGCCGGAGAGTGCTTCTCGGGCCGCCAACTGCAACCTTGCAGGTACCTCCAAGGTTCCCCGCCCAGCGAAAGCCCCCAGACCCAAATTGAGAGGGGCTGCTTGTGGGCCCCCTGGGGGGCTTTCAGGCCAGCTAGGTCTTTGGCTGCTGGCCCCTTTCGTTTGGGAGCTATTGCTGGACGTTTGGCATGTTGGCCGGAGAGTGCTTCTCGGGCCGTCAACTGCAACCTTGCAGGTACCTCCAAGGTTCCCCGCCCAGAGAAAGCCCCCAGACCCAAATTGAGAGGGGCTGCTTGTGGGCCCCCTGGGGGGCTTTCAGGCCAGCTAGGTCTTTGGCTGCTGGCCCCTTTCGTTTGGGAGCTATTGCTGGACGTTTGGCATGTTGGCCGGAGAGTGCTTTTCGGGCTGCGAACTGCAACCTTGCAGGTACCTCCAATGTTCCCCGCCCAGCGAAAGCCCCCAGACCCAAATTGAGAGGGGCTGCTTGTGGGCCCCCTGGGGGGCTTTCAGGCCACCTAGGTCTTTGGCTGCTGGCCCCTTTCGTTTGGGAGCTATTGCTGGACGTTTGGCATGTTGGCCGTAGAGTGCTTCTCGGGCCGCCAACTGCAACCTTGCAGGTACCTCCAAGGTTCCCCTCGCAGCAAAAGCCCCCAGACCCAAATTGAGAGGGGCTGCTTGTGGGCCCCCTGGGGGGCTTTCAGGCCAGCTAGGTCTTTGGCTGCTGGCCCCTTTCGTTTGGGAGCTATTGCTGGACGTTTGGCATGTTGGCCGGAGAGTGCTTCTCGGGCCGCCAACTGCAACCTTGCAGGTACCTCCAAGGTTCCCCGCCCAGCGAAAGCCCCCAGACCCAAATTGAGAGGGGCTGCTTGTGGGCCCCCTGGGGGGCTTTCAGGCCAGCTAGGTCTTTGGCTGCTGGCCCCTTTCGTTTGGGAGCTATTGCTGGACGTTTGGCATGTTGGCCGGAGAGTGCTTCTCGGGCTGCGAACTTCAACCTTGCAGGTAACTCCAAGGTTCCCCGCCCAGCGAAAGCCCCCAGACCCAAATTGAGAGGGGCTGCTTGTGGGCCCCCTGGGGGGCTTTCAGGCCAGCTAGGTCTTTGGCTGCTGGCCCCTTTCGTTTGGGAGCTATTGCTGGACGTTTGGCATGTTGGCCGGAGAGTGTTTTTCGGGCTGCGAACTGCAACCTTGCAGGTACCTCCAAGGTTCCCCGCCCAGCGAAAGCCCCCAGACCCAAATTGAGAGGGGCTGCTTGTGGGCCCCCTGGGGGGCTTTCAGGCCATCTAGGTCTTTGGCTGCTGGCCCCTTTCGTTTGGGAGCTATTGCTGGACGTTTGGCATGTTGGCCGGAGAGTGCTTCTCGGGCCGCCAACTGCAACCTTGCAGGTACCTCCAAGGTTCCCCGCCCAGCGAAAGCCCCCAGACCCAAATTGAGAGGGGCTGCTTGTGGGCCCCCTGGGGGGCTTTCAGGCCAGCTAGGTCTTTGGCTGCTGGCCCCTTTCGTTTGGGAGCTATTGCTGGACGTTTGGCATGTTGGCCGGAGAGTGCTTCTCGGGCCGCCAACTGCAACCTTGCAGGTACCTCCAAGGTTCCCCGCCCAGAGAAAGCCCCCAGACCCAAATTGAGAGGGGCTGCTTGTGGGCCCCCTGGGGGGCTTTCAGGCCAGCTAGGTCTTTGGCTGCTGGCCCCTTTCGTTTGGGAGCTATTGCTGGACGTTTGGCATGTTGGCCGGAGAGTGCTTCTCGGGCCGCCAACTGCAACCCCACAGGTACCTCCAAGGTTCCCCGCCCAGCGAAAGCCCCCAGACCCAAATTGAGAGGGGCTGCTTGTGGGCCCCCTGGGGGGCTTTCAGGCCAGCTAGGTCTTTGGCTGCTGGCCCCTTTCGTTTGGGAGCTATTGCTGGACGTTTGGCATGTTGGCCGGAGAGTGCTTCTCGGGCCGCCAACTGCAACCTTGCAGGTACCTCCAAGGTTCCCCGCCCAGCGAAAGCCCCCAGACCCAAATTGAGAGGGGCTGCTTGTGGGCCCCCTGGGGGGCTTTCAGGCCAGCTAGGTCTTTGGCTGCTGGCCCCTTTCGTTTGGGAGCTATTGCTGGACGTTTGGCATGTTGGCCGGAGAGTGCTTCTCGGGCCGCCAACTGCAACCTTGCAGGTACCTCCAAGGTTCCCCGCCCAGCGAAAGCCCCCAGACCCAAATTGAGAGGGGCTGCTTGTGGGCCCCCTGGGGGGCTTTCAGGCCAGCTAGGTCTTTGGCTGCTGGCCCCTTTCGTTTGGGAGCTATTGCTGGACGTTTGGCATGTTGGCCGGAGAGTGCTTCTCGGGCCGCCAACTGCAACCTTGCAGGTACCTCCAAGGTTCCCCGCCCAGCGAAAGCCCCCAGACCCAAATTGAGAGGGGCTGCTTGTGGGCCCCCTGGGGGGCTTTCAGGCCAGCTAGGCCTTTGGCTGCTGGCCCCTTTCGTTTGGGAGCTAGTGCTGGACGTTTGGCATGTTGGCCGGAGAGTGCTTTTCGGGCTGCGAACTGCAACCTTGCAGGTACCTCCAAGGTTCCCCGCCCAGCGCAAGCCCCCAGACCCAAATTGAGAGGGGCTGCTTGTGGGCCCCCTGGGGGGCTTTCAGGCCAGCTAGGTCTTTGGCTGCTGGCCCCTTTCGTTTGGGAGCTATTGCTGGACGTTTGGCATGTTGGCCGGAGAGTGCTTTTCGGGCTGCGAACTGCAACCTTGCAGGTACCTCCAATGTTCCCCGCCCAGCGAAAGCCCCCAGACCCAAATTGAGAGGGGCTGCTTGTGGGCCCCCTGGGGGGCTTTCAGGCCAGCTAGGTCTTTGGCTGCTGGCCCCTTTCGTTTGGGAGCTATTGCTGGACGTTTGGCATGTTGGCCGGAGAGTGCTTCTCGGGCCGCCAACTGCAACCTTGCAGGTACCTCCAAGGTTCCCCGCCCAGAGAAAGCCCCCAGACCCAAATTGAGAGGGGCTGCTTGTGGGCCCCCTGGGGGGCTTTCAGGCCAGCTAGGTCTTTGGCTGCTGGCCCCTTTCGTTTGGGAGCTATTGCTGGACGTTTGGCATGTTGGCCGGAGAGTGCTTCTCGGGCCGCCAACTGCAACCCCACAGGTACCTCCAAGGTTCCCCGCCCAGCGAAAGCCCCCAGACCCAAATTGAGAGGGGCTGCTTGTGGGCCCCCTGGGGGGCTTTCAGGCCAGCTAGGTCTTTGGCTGCTGGCCCCTTTCGTTTGGGAGCTATTGCTGGACGTTTGGCATGTTGGCCGGAGAGTGCTTCTCGGGCCGCCAACTGCAACCTTGCAGGTACCTCCAAGGTTCCCCGCCCAGCGAAAGCCCCCAGACCCAAATTGAGAGGGGCTGCTTGTGGGCCCCCTGGGGGGCTTTCAGGCCAGCTAGGTCTTTGGCTGCTGGCCCCTTTCGTTTGGGAGCTATTGCTGGACGTTTGGCATGTTGGCCGGAGAGTGCTTCTCGGGCCGCCAACTGCAACCTTGCAGGTACCTCCAAGGTTCCCCGCCCAGCGAAAGCCCCCAGACCCAAATTGAGAGGGGCTGCTTGTGGGCCCCCTGGGGGGCTTTCAGGCCAGCTAGGTCTTTGGCTGCTGGCCCCTTTCGTTTGGGAGCTATTGCTGGACGTTTGGCATGTTGGCCGGAGAGTGCTTCTCGGGCCGTCAACTGCAACCTTGCAGGTACCTCCAAGGTTCCCCGCCCAGCGAAAGCCCCCAGACCCAAATTGAGAGGGGCTGCTTGTGGGCCCCCTGGGGGGCTTTCAGGCCAGCTAGGCCTTTGGCTGCTGGCCCCTTTCGTTTGGGAGCTAGTGCTGGACGTTTGGCATGTTGGCCGGAGAGTGCTTTTCGGGCTGCGAACTGCAACCTTGCAGGTACCTCCAAGGTTCCCCGCCCAGCGCAAGCCCCCAGACCCAAATTGAGAGGGGCTGCTTGTGGGCCCCCTGGGGGGCTTTCAGGCCAGCTAGGTCTTTGGCTGCTGGCCCCTTTCGTTTGGGAGCTATTGCTGGACGTTTGGCATGTTGGCCGGAGAGTGCTTTTCGGGCTGCGAACTGCAACCTTGCAGGTACCTCCAATGTTCCCCGCCCAGCGAAAGCCCCCAGACCCAAATTGAGAGGGGCTGCTTGTGGGCCCCCTGGGGGGCTTTCAGGCCAGCTAGGTCTTTGGCTGCTGGCCCCTTTCGTTTGGGAGCTATTGCTGGACGTTTGGCATGTTGGCCGGAGAGTGCTTCTCGGGCCGCCAACTGCAACCTTGCAGGTACCTCCAAGGTTCCCCTCGCAGCAAAAGCCCCCAGACCCAAATTGAGAGGGGCTGCTTGTGGGCCCCCTGGGGGGCTTTCAGGCCAGCTAGGTCTTTGGCTGCTGGCCCCTTTCGTGTGGGAGCAATTGCTGGACGTTTGGCATGTTGGCCGGAGAGTTCTTCTCGGGCCGCCAACTGCAACCTTGCAGGTACCTCCAAGGTTCCCCGCCCAGCGAAAGCCCCCAGACCCAAATTGAGAGGGGCTGCTTGTGGGCCCCCTGGGGGGCTTTCAGGCCAGCTAGGTCTTTGGCTGCTGGCCCCTTTCGTTTGGGAGCTATTGCTGGACGTTTGGCATGTTGGCCGGAGAGTGCTTCTCGGGCTGCGAACTTCAACCTTGCAGGTAACTCCAAGGTTCCCCGCCCAGCGAAAGCCCCCAGACCCAAATTGAGAGGGGCTGCTTGTGGGCCCCCTGGGGGGCTTTCAGGCCAGCTAGGTCTTTGGCTGCTGGCCCCTTTCGTTTGGGAGCTATTGCTGGACGTTTGGCATGTTGGCCGGAGAGTGTTTTTCGGGCTGCGAACTTCAACCTTGCAGGTACCTCCAAGGTTCCCCGCCCAGCGAAAGCCCCCAGACCCAAATTGAGAGGGGCTGCTTGTGGGCCCCCTGGGGGGCTTTCAGGCCAGCTAGGTCTTTGGCTGCTGGCCCCTTTCGTTTGGGAGCTATTGCTGGACGTTTGGCATGTTGGCCGGAGAGTGCTTCTCGGGCCGCCAACTGCAACCCCACAGGTACCTCCAAGGTTCCCCGCCCAGCGAAAGCCCCCAGACCCAAATTGAGAGGGGCTGCTTGTGGGCCCCCTGGGGGGCTTTCAGGCCAGCTAGGTCTTTGGCTGCTGGCCCCTTTCGTTTGGGAGCTATTGCTGGACGTTTGGCATGTTGGCCGGAGAGTGCTTCTCGGGCTGCGAACTGCAACCTTGCAGGTACCTCCGAGGTTCCCCGCCCAGAGAAAGCCCCCAGACCCAAATTGAGAGGGGCTGCTTGTGGGCCCCCTGGGGGGCTTTCAGGCCAGCTAGGTCTTTGGCTGCTGGCCCCTTTCGTTTGGGAGCTATTGCTGGACGTTTGGCATGTTGGCCGGAGAGTGCTTCTCGGGCCGCCAACTGCAACCTTGCAGGTACCTCCAAGGTTCCCCTCGCAGCAAAAGCCCCCAGACCCAAATTGAGAGGGGCTGCTTGTGGGCCCCCTGGGGGGCTTTCAGGCCAGCTAGGTCTTTGGCTGCTGGCCCCTTTCGTTTGGGAGCTATTGCTGGACGTTTGGCATGTTGGCCGGAGAGTGTTTTTCGGGCTGCGAACTGCAACCTTGCAGGTACCTCCAAGGTTCCCCGCCCAGCGAAAGCCCCCAGACCCAAATTGAGAGGGGCTGCTTGTGGGCCCCCTGGGGGGCTTTCAGGCCAGCTAGGTCTTTGGCTGCTGGCCCCTTTCGTTTGGGAGCTATTGCTGGACGTTTGGCATGTTGGCCGGAGAGTGCTTCTCGGGCCGCCAACTGCAACCTTGCAGGTACCTCCAAGGTTCCCCGCCCAGCGAAAGCCCCCAGACCCAAATTGAGAGGGGCTGCTTGTGGGCCCCCTGGGGGGCTTTCAGGCCAGCTAGGTCTTTGGCTGCTGGCCCCTTTCGTTTGGGAGCTATTGCTGGACGTTTGGCATGTTGGCCGGAGAGTGCTTCTCGGGCCGTCAACTGCAACCTTGCAGGTACCTCCAAGGTTCCCCGCCCAGAGAAAGCCCCCAGACCCAAATTGAGAGGGGCTGCTTGTGGGCCCCCTGGGGGGCTTTCAGGCCAGCTAGGTCTTTGGCTGCTGGCCCCTTTCGTTTGGGAGCTATTGCTGGACGTTTGGCATGTTGGCCGGAGAGTGTTTTTCGGGCTGCGAACTGAAACCTTGCAGGTACCTCCAAGGTTCCCCGCCCAGCGAAAGCCCCCAGACCCAAATTGAGAGGGGCTGCTTGTGGGCCCCCTGGGGGGCTTTCAGGCCAGCTAGGTCTTTGGCTGCTGGCCCCTTTCGTTTGGGAGCTATTGCTGGACGTTTGGCATGTTGGCCGGAGAGTGCTTCTCGGGCCGCCAACTGCAACCTTGCAGGTACCTCCAAGGTTCCCCGCCCAGCGAAAGCCCCCAGACCCAAATTGAGAGGGGCTGCTTGTGGGCCCCCTGGGGGGCTTTCAGGCCAGCTAGGTCTTTGGCTGCTGGCCCCTTTCGTTTGGGAGCTATTGCTGGACGTTTGGCATGTTGGCCGGAGAGTGCTTCTCGGGCCGTCAACTGCAACCTTGCAGGTACCTCCAAGGTTCCCCGCCCAGAGAAAGCCCCCAGACCCAAATTGAGAGGGGCTGCTTGTGGGCCCCCTGGGGGGCTTTCAGGCCAGCTAGGTCTTTGGCTGCTGGCCCCTTTCGTTTGGGAGCTATTGCTGGACGTTTGGCATGTTGGCCGGAGAGTGCTTCTCGGGCCGCGAACTTCAACCTTGCAGGTACCTCCAATGTTCCCCGCCCAGCGAAAGCCCCCAGACCCAAATTGAGAGGGGCTGCTTGTGGGCCCCCTGGGGGGCTTTCAGGCCAGCTAGGTCTTTGGCTGCTGGCCCCTTTCGTTTGGGAGCTATTGCTGGACGTTTGGCATGTTGGCCGGAGAGTGCTTCTCGGGCCGCCAACTGCAACCCCACAGGTACCTCCAAGGTTCCCCGCCCAGCGAAAGCCCCCAGACCCAAATTGAGAGGGGCTGCTTGTGGGCCCCCTGGGGGGCTTTCAGGCCAGCTAGGTCTTTGGCTGCTGGCCCCTTTCGTTTGGGAGCTATTGCTGGACGTTTGGCATGTTGGCCGGAGAGTGCTTTTCGGGCCGCCAACTGCAACCTTGCAGGTACCTCCAAGGTTCCCCGCCCAGCGAAAGCCCCCAGACCCAAATTGAGAGGGGCTGCTTGTGGGCCCCCTGGGGGGCTTTCAGGCCAGCTAGGTCTTTGGCTGCTGGCCCCTTTCGTTTGGGAGCTATTGCTGGACGTTGGGCATGTTGGCCGGAGAGTGCTTCTCGGGCCGCCAACTGCAACCTTGCAGGTACCTCCAAGGTTCCCCGCCCAGCGAAAGCCCCCAGACCCAAATTGAGAGGGGCTGCTTGTGGGCCCCCTGGGGGGCTTTCAGGCCAGCTAGGTCTTTGGCTGCTGGCCCCTTTCGTTTGGGAGCTATTGCTGGACGTTTGGCATGTTGGCCTGAGAGTGCTTTTCGGGCTGCGAACTGCAACCTTGCAGGTACCTCCGAGGATCCCCGCCCAGAGAAAGCCCCCAGACCCAAATTGAGAGGGGCTGCTTGTGGGCCCCCTGGGGGGCTTTCAGGCCAGCTTGGTCTTTGGCTGCTGGCCCCTTTCGTTTGGGAGCTATTGCTGGACGTTTGGCATGTTGGCCGGAGAGTGCTTCTCGGGCCGCGAACTTCAACCTTGCAGGTACCTCCAATGTTCCCCGCCCAGCGAAAGCCCCCAGACCCAAATTGAGAGGGGCTGCTTGTGGGCCCCCTGGGGGTCTTTCAGGCCAGCTAGGTCTTTGGCTGCTGGCCCCTTTCGTTTGGGAGCTATTGCTGGACGTTTGGCATGTTGGCCGGAGAGTGCTTCTCGGGCCGCCAACTGCAACCCCACAGGTACCTCCAAGGTTCCCCGCCCAGCGAAAGCCCCCAGACCCAAATTGAGAGGGGCTGCTTGTGGGCCCCCTGGGGGGCTTTCAGGCCAGCTAGGTCTTTGGCTGCTGGCCCCTTTCGTTTGGGAGCTATTGCTGGACGTTTGGCATGTTGGCCGGAGAGTGCTTCTCGGGCCGTCAACTTCAACCTTGCAGGTACCTCCAAGGTTCCCCGCCCAGCGAAAGCCCCCAGACCCAAATTGAGAGGGGCTGCTTGTGGGCCCCCTGGGGGTCTTTCAGGCCAGCTAGGTCTTTGGCTGCTGGCCCCTTTCGTTTGGGAGCTATTGCTGGACGTTTGGCATGTTGGCCGGAGAGTGCTTTTCGGGCTGCGAACTGCAACCTTGCAGGTACCTCCGAGGATCCCCGCCCAGAGAAAGCCCCCAGACCCAAATTGAGAGGGGCTGCTTGTGGGCCCCCTGGGGGGCTTTCAGGCCAGCTTGGTCTTTGGCTGCTGGCCCCTTTCGTTTGGGAGCTATTGCTGGACGTTTGGCATGTTGGCCGGAGAGTGCTTCTCGGGCCGCCAACTGCAACCTTGCAGGTACCTCCAAGGTTCCCCGCCCAGCGAAAGCCCCCAGACCCAAATTGAGAGGGGCTGCTTGTGGGCCCCCTGGGGGGCTTTCAGGCCAGCTAGGTCTTTGGCTGCTGGCCCCTTTCGTTTGGGAGCTATTGCTGGACGTTTGGCATGTTGGCCGGAGAGTGCTTCTCGGGCCGCCAACTGCAACCTTGCAGGTACCTCCAAGGTTCCCCGCCCAGCGAAAGCCCCCAGACCCAAATTGAGAGGGGCTGCTTGTGGGCCCCCTGGGGGGCTTTCAGGCCAGCTAGGTCTTTGGCTGCTGGCCCCTTTCGTTTGGGAGCTATTGCTGGACGTTTGGCATGTTGGCCGGAGAGTGCTTTTCGGGCCGCCAACTGCAACCTTGCAGGTACCTCCAAGGTTCCCCGCCCAGCGAAAGCCCCCAGACCCAAATTGAGAGGGGCTGCTTGTGGGCCCCCTGGGGGGCTTTCAGGCCAGCTAGGTCTTTGGCTGCTGGCCCCTTTCGTTTGGGAGCTATTGCTGGACGTTTGGCATGTTGGCCGGAGAGTGCTTCTCGGGCCGCCAACTGCAACCTTGCAGGTACCTCCAAGGTTCCCCTCGCAGCAAAAGCCCCCAGACCCAAATTGAGAGGGGCTGCTTGTGGGCCCCCTGGGGGGCTTTCAGGCCAGCTAGGTCTTTGGGTGCTGGCCCCTTTCGTTTGGGAGCTATTGCTGGACGTTTGGCATGTTGGCCGGAGAGTGCTTCTCGGGCCGCCAACTGCAACCTTGCAGGTACCTCCAAGGTTCCCCGCCCAGCGAAAGCCCCCAGACACAAATTGAGAGGGGCTGCTTGTGGGCCCCCTGGGGGGCTTTCAGGCCAGCTAGGTCTTTGCCTGCTGGCCCCTTTCGTTTGGGAGCTATTGCTGGACGTTTGGCATGTTGGCCGGAGAGTGCTTCTCGGGCTGCGAACTTCAACCTTGCAGGTAACTCCAAGGTTCCCCGCCCAGCGAAAGCCCCCAGACCCAAATGGAGAGGGGCTGCTTGTGGGCCCCCTGGGGGGCTTTCAGGCCAGCTAGGTCTTTGGCTGCTGGCCCCTTTCGTTTGGGAGCTATTGCTGGACGTTTGGCATGTTGGCCGGAGAGTGTTTTTCGGGCTGCGAACTGCAACCTTGCAGGTACCTCCGAGGTTCCCCGCCCAGAGAAAGCCCCCAGACCCAAATTGAGAGGGGCTGCTTGTGGGCCCCCTGGGGGGCTTTCAGGCCAGCTAGGTCTTTGGCTGCTGGCCCCTTTCGTTTGGGAGCTATTGCTGGACGTTTGGCATGTTGGCCGGAGAGTGCTTCTCGGGCCGCCAACTGCAACCTTGCAGGTACCTCCAAGGTTCCCCGCCCAGCGAAAGCCCCCAGACCCAAATTGAGAGGGGCTGCTTGTGGGCCCCCTGCGGGGCTTTCAGGCCAGCTAGGTCTTTGGCTGCTGGCCCCTTTCGTTTGGAAGCTATTGCTGGACGTTTGGCATGTTGGCCGGAGAGTGCTTCTCGGGCCGTCAACTGCAACCTTGCAGGTACCTCCAAGGTTCCCCGCCCAGCGAAAGCCCCCAGACCCAAATTGAGAGGGGCTGCTTGTGGGCCCCCTGGGGGGCTTTCAGGCCAGCTAGGTCTTTGGCTGCTGGCCCCTTTCGTTTGGGAGCTATTGCTGGACGTTTGGCATGTTGGCCGGAGAGTGCTTCTCGGGCTGCGAACTGCAACCTTGCAGGTACCTCCGAGGTTCCCCGCCCAGAGAAAGCCCCCAGACCCAAATTGAGAGGGGCTGCTTGTGGGCCCCCTGGGGGGCTTTCAGGCCAGCTAGGTCTTTGGCTGCTGGCCCCTTTCGTTTGGGAGCTATTGCTGGACGTTTGGCATGTTGGCCGGAGAGTGCTTCTCGGGCCGCCAACTGCAACCTTGCAGGTACCTCCAAGGTTCCCCGCCCAGCGAAAGCCCCCAGACCCAAATTGAGAGGGGCTGCTTGTGGGCCCCCTGGGGGGCTTTCAGGCCAGCTAGGTCTTTGGCTGCTGGCCCCTTTCGTTTGGGAGCTATTGCTGGACGTTTGGCATGTTGGCCTGAGAGTGCTTTTCGGGCTGCGAACTGCAACCTTGCAGGTACCTCCGAGGATCCCCGCCTAGAGAAAGCCCCCAGACCCAAATTGAGAGGGGCTGCTTGTGGGCCCCCTGGGGGGCTTTCAGGCCAGCTTGGTCTTTGGCTGCTGGCCCCTTTCGTTTGGGAGCTATTGCTGGACGTTTGGCATGTTGGCCGGAGAGTGCTTCTCGGGCCGCGAACTTCAACCTTGCAGGTACCTCCAATGTTCCCCGCCCAGCGAAAGCCCCCAGACCCAAATTGAGAGGGGCTGCTTGTGGGCCCCCTGGGGGGCTTTCAGGCCAGCTAGGTCTTTGGCTGCTGGCCCCTTTCGTTTGGGAGCTATTGCTGGACGTTTGGCATGTTGGCCGGAGAGTGCTTCTCGGGCCGCCAACTGCAACCTTGCAGGTACCTCCAAGGTTCCCCGCCCAGCGAAAGCCCCCAGACCCAAATTGAGAGGGGCTGCTTGTGGGCCCCCTGGGGGGCTTTCAGGCCAGCTAGGTCTTTGGCTGCTGGCCCCTTTCGTTTGGGAGCTATTGCTGGACGTTTGGCATGTTGGCCGGAGAGTGCTTCTCGGGCCGCCAACTGCAACCTTGCAGGTACCTCCAAGGTTCCCCGCCCAGCGAAAGCCCCCAGACCCAAATTGAGAGGGGCTGCTTGTGGGCCCCCTGGGGGGCTTTCAGGCCAGCTAGGTCTTTGGCTGCTGGCCCCTTTCGTTTGGGAGCTATTGCTGGACGTTTGGCATGTTGGCCGGAGAGTGCTTCTCGGGCCGCCAACTGCAACCTTGCAGGTACCTCCAAGGTTCCCCGCCCAGCGAAAGCCCCCAGACCCAAATTGAGAGGGGCTGCTTGTGGGCCCCCTGGGGGGCTTTCAGGCCAGCTAGGTCTTTGGCTGCTGGCCCCTTTCGTTTGGGAGCTATTGCTGGACGTTTGGCATGTTGGCCGGAGAGTGCTTTTCGGGCCGCCAACTGCAACCTTGCAGGTACCTCCAAGGTTCCCCGCCCAGCGAAAGCCCCCAGACCCAAATTGAGAGGGGCTGCTTGTGGGCCCCCTGGGGGGCTTTCAGGCCAGCTAGGTCTTTGGCTGCTGGCCCCTTTCGTTTGGGAGCTATTGCTGGACGTTTGGCATGTTGGCCGGAGAGTGCTTCTCGGGCCGCCAACTGCAACCTTGCAGGTACCTCCAAGGTTCCCCTCGCAGCAAAAGCCCCCAGACCCAAATTGAGAGGGGCTGCTTGTGGGCCCCCTGGGGGGCTTTCAGGCCAGCTAGGTCTTTGGCTGCTGGCCCCTTTCGTTTGGGAGCTATTGCTGGACGTTTGGCATGTTGGCCGGAGAGTGCTTCTCGGGCCGCCAACTGCAACCTTGCAGGTACCTCCAAGGTTCCCCGCCCAGCGAAAGCCCCCAGACACAAATTGAGAGGGGCTGCTTGTGGGCCCCCTGGGGGGCTTTCAGGCCAGCTAGGTCTTTGCCTGCTGGCCCCTTTCGTTTGGGAGCTATTGCTGGACGTTTGGCATGTTGGCCGGAGAGTGCTTCTCGGGCTGCGAACTTCAACCTTGCAGGTAACTCCAAGGTTCCCCGCCCAGCGAAAGCCCCCAGACCCAAATTGAGAGGGGCTGCTTGTGGGCCCCCTGGGGGGCTTTCAGGCCAGCTAGGTCTTTGGCTGCTGGCCCCTTTCGTTTGGGAGCTATTGCTGGACGTTTGGCATGTTGGCCGGAGAGTGTTTTTCGGGCTGCGAACTGCAACCTTGCAGGTACCTCCGAGGTTCCCCGCCCAGAGAAAGCCCCCAGACCCAAATTGAGAGGGGCTGCTTGTGGGCCCCCTGGGGGGCTTTCAGGCCAGCTAGGTCTTTGGCTGCTGGCCCCTTTCGTTTGGGAGCTATTGCTGGACGTTTGGCATGTTGGCCGGAGAGTGCTTCTCGGGCCGCCAACTGCAACCTTGCAGGTACCTCCGAGGTTCCCCGCCCAGAGAAAGCCCCCAGACCCAAATTGAGAGGGGCTGCTTGTGGGCCCCCTGGGGGGCTTTCAGGCCAGCTAGGTCTTTGGCTGCTGGCCCCTTTCGTTTGGGAGCTATTGCTGGACGTTTGGCATGTTGGCCGGAGAGTGCTTCTCGGGCCGCCAACTGCAACCTTGCAGGTACCTCCAAGGTTCCCCGCCCAGCGAAAGCCCCCAGACCCAAATTGAGAGGGGCTGCTTGTGGGCCCCCTGGGGGGCTTTCAGGCCAGCTAGGTCTTTGGCTGCTGGCCCCTTTCGTTTGGGAGCTATTGCTGGACGTTTGGCATGTTGGCCTGAGAGTGCTTTTCGGGCTGCGAACTGCAACCTTGCAGGTACCTCCGAGGATCCCCGCCTAGAGAAAGCCCCCAGACCCAAATTGAGAGGGGCTGCTTGTGGGCCCCCTGGGGGGCTTTCAGGCCAGCTTGGTCTTTGGCTGCTGGCCCCTTTCGTTTGGGAGCTATTGCTGGACGTTTGGCATGTTGGCCGGAGAGTGCTTCTCGGGCCGCGAACTTCAACCTTGCAGGTACCTCCAATGTTCCCCGCCCAGCGAAAGCCCCCAGACCCAAATTGAGAGGGGCTGCTTGTGGGCCCCCTGGGGGGCTTTCAGGCCAGCTAGGTCTTTGGCTGCTGGCCCCTTTCGTTTGGGAGCTATTGCTGGACGTTTGGCATGTTGGCCGGAGAGTGCTTCTCGGGCCGCCAACTGCAACCTTGCAGGTACCTCCAAGGTTCCCCGCCCAGCGAAAGCCCCCAGACCCAAATTGAGAGGGGCTGCTTGTGGGCCCCCTGGGGGGCTTTCAGGCCAGCTAGGTCTTTGGCTGCTGGCCCCTTTCGTTTGGGAGCTATTGCTGGACGTTTGGCATGTTGGCCGGAGAGTGCTTCTCGGGCCGCCAACTGCAACCTTGCAGGTACCTCCAAGGTTCCCCGCCCAGCGAAAGCCCCCAGACCCAAATTGAGAGGGGCTGCTTGTGGGCCCCCTGGGGGGCTTTCAGGCCAGCTAGGTCTTTGGCTGCTGGCCCCTTTCGTTTGGGAGCTATTGCTGGACGTTTGGCATGTTGGCCGGAGAGTGCTTCTCGGGCCGCCAACTGCAACCTTGCAGGTACCTCCAAGGTTCCCCGCCCAGCGAAAGCCCCCAGACCCAAATTGAGAGGGGCTGCTTGTGGGCCCCCTGGGGGGCTTTCAGGCCAGCTAGGTCTTTGGCTGCTGGCCCCTTTCGTTTGGGAGCTATTGCTGGACGTTTGGCATGTTGGCCGGAGAGTGCTTCTCGGGCCGCCAACTGCAACCTTGCAGGTACCTCCAATGTTCCCCGCCCAGCGAAAGCCCCCAGACCCAAATTGAGAGGGGCTGCTTGTGGGCCCCCTGGGGGGCTTTCAGGCCAGCTAGGTCTTTGGCTGCTGGCCCCTTTCGTTTGGGAGCTATTGCTGGACGTTTGGCATGTTGGCCGGAGAGTGCTTCTCGGGCCGCCAACTGCAACCTTGCAGGTACCTCCAAGGTTCCCCGCCCAGCGAAAGCCCCCAGACCCAAATTGAGAGGGGCTGCTTGTGGGCCCCCTGGGGGGCTTTCAGGCCAGCTAGGTCTTTGGCTGCTGGCCCCTTTCGTTTGGGAGCTATTGCTGGACGTTTGGCATGTTGGCCGGAGAGTGCTTCTCGGGCCGCCAACTGCAACCTTGCAGGTACCTCCAAGGTTCCCCGCCCAGCGAAAGCCCCCAGACCCAAATTGAGAGGGGCTGCTTGTGGGCCCCCTGGGGGGCTTTCAGGCCAGCTAGGTCTTTGGCTGCTGGCCCCTTTCGTTTGGGAGCTATTGCTGGACGTTTGGCATGTTGGCCGGAGAGTGCTTCTCGGGCCGCCAACTGCAACCTTGCAGGTACCTCCAAGGTTCCCCGCCCAGCGAAAGCCCCCAGACCCAAATTGAGAGGGGCTGCTTGTGGGCCCCCTGGGGGGCTTTCAGGCCAGCTAGGTCTTTGGCTGCTGGCCCCTTTCGTTTGGGAGCTATTGCTGGACGTTTGGCATGTTGGCCGGAGAGTGCTTTTCGGGCCGCCAACTGCAACCTTGCAGGTACCTCCAAGGTTCCCCGCCCAGCGAAAGCCCCCAGACCCAAATTGAGAGGGGCTGCTTGTGGGCCCCCTGGGGGGCTTTCAGGCCAGCTAGGTCTTTGGCTGCTGGCCCCTTTCGTTTGGGAGCTATTGCTGGACGTTTGGCATGTTGGCCGGAGAGTGCTTCTCGGGCCGCCAACTGCAACCTTGCAGGTACCTCCAAGGTACCCCTCGCAGCAAAAGCCCCCAGACCCAAATTGAGAGGGGCTGCTTGTGGGCCCCCTGGGGGGCTTTCAGGCCAGCTAGGTCTTTGGCTGCTGGCCCCTTTCGTTTGGGAGCTATTGCTGGACGTTTGGCATGTTGGCCGGAGAGTGCTTCTCGGGCCGCCAACTGCAACCTTGCAGGTACCTCCAAGGTTCCCCGCCCAGCGAAAGCCCCCAGACACAAATTGAGAGGGGCTGCTTGTGGGCCCCCTGGGGGGCTTTCAGGCCAGCTAGGTCTTTGCCTGCTGGCCCCTTTCGTTTGGGAGCTATTGCTGGACGTTTGGCATGTTGGCCGGAGAGTGCTTCTCGGGCTGCGAACTTCAACCTTGCAGGTACCTCACAGGTTCCCCGCCCAGCGAAAGCCCCCACACCCAAATTGAGAGGGGCTGCTTGTGGGCCCCCTGGGGGGCTTTCAGGCCAGCTAGGTCTTTGGCTGCTGGCCCCTTTCGTTTGGGAGCTATTGCTGGACGTTTGGCATGTTGGCCGGAGAGTGTTTTTCGGGCTGCGAACTGCAACCTTGCAGGTACCTCCGAGGTTCCCCGCCCAGAGAAATCCCCCAGACCCAAATTGAGAGGGGCTGCTTGTGGGCCCCCTGGGGGGCTTTCAGGCCAGCTAGGTCTTTGGCTGCTGGCCCCTTTCGTTTGGGAGCTATTGCTGGACGTTTGGCATGTTGGCCGGAGAGTGCTTCTCGGGCCGCCAACTGCAACCTTGCAGGTACCTCCAAGGTTCCCCGCCCAGAGAAAGCCCCCAGACCCAAATTGAGAGGGGCTGCTTGTGGGCCCCCTGCGGGGCTTTCAGGCCAGCTAGGTCTTTGGCTGCTGGCCCCTTTCGTTTGGAAGCTATTGCTGGACGTTTGGCATGTTGGCCGGAGAGTGCTTCTCGGGCCGTCAACTGCAACCTTGCAGGTACCTCCAAGGTTCCCCGCCCAGCGAAAGCCCCCAGACCCAAATTGAGAGGGGCTGCTTGTGGGCCCCCTGGGGGGCTTTCAGGCCAGCTAGGTCTTTGGCTGCTGGCCCCTTTCGTTTGGGAGCTATTGCTGGACGTTTGGCATGTTGGCCGGAGAGTGCTTCTCGGGCTGCGAACTGCAACCTTGCAGGTACCTCCGAGGTTCCCCGCCCAGAGAAAGCCCCCAGACCCAAATTGAGAGGGGCTGCTTGTGGGCCCCCTGGGGGGCTTTCAGGCCAGCTAGGTCTTTGGCTGCTGGCCCCTTTCGTTTGGGAGCTATTGCTGGACGTTTGGCATGTTGGCCGGAGAGTGCTTCTCGGGCCGCCAACTGCAACCTTGCAGGTACCTGCAAGGTTCCCCTCGCAGCAAAAGCCCCCAGACCCAAATTGAGAGGGGCTGCTTGTGGGCCCCCTGGGGGGCTTTCAGGCCAGCTAGGTCTTTGGCTGCTGGCCCCTTTCGTTTGGGAGCTATTGCTGGACGTTTGGCATGTTGGCCGGAGAGTGCTTCTCGGGCTGCGAACTTCAACCTTGCAGGTACCTCCAAGGTTCCCCGCCCAGCGAAAGCCCCCAGACCCAAATTGAGAGGGGCTGCTTGTGGGCCCCCTGGGGGGCTTTCAGGCCAGCTAGGTCTTTGGCTGCTGGCCCCTTTCGTTTGGGAGCTATTGCTGGACGTTTGGCATGTTGGCCGGAGAGTGTTTTTCGGGCTGCGAACTGCAACCTTGCAAGTACCTCCAAGGTTCCCCGCCCAGAGAAAGCCCCCAGACCCAAATTGAGAGGGGCTGCTTGTGGGCCCCCTGGGGGGCTTTCAGGCCAGCTAGGTCTTTGGCTGCTGGCCCCTTTCGTTTGGGAGCTATTGCTGGACGTTTGGCATGTTGGCCGGAGAGTGCTTCTGCGGCCTTGAACTGCAACCTTGCAGGTACCTCCAAGGTTCCCCGCCCAGCGAAAGCCCCCAGACCCAAATTGAGAGGGGCTGCTTGTGGGCCCCCTGGGGGGCTTTCAGGCCAGCTAGGTCTTTGGCTGCTGGCCCCTTTCGTTTGGAAGCTATTGCTGGACGTTTGGCATGTTGGCCGGAGAGTGCTTCTCGGGCCGTCAACTGCAACCTTGCAGGTACCTCCAAGGTTCCCCGCCCAGCGAAAGCCCCCAGACCCAAATTGAGAGGGGCTGCTTGTGGGCCCCCTGGGGGGCTTTCAGGCCAGCTAGGTCTTTGGCTGCTGGCCCCTTTCGTTTGGAAGCTATTGCTGGACGTTTGGCATGTTGGCCGGAGAGTGCTTCTCGGGCCGTCAACTGCAACCTTGCAGGTACCTCCAAGGTTCCCCGCCCAGCGAAAGCCCCCAGACCCAAATTGAGAGGGGCTGCTTGTGGGCCCCCTGGGGGGCTTTCAGGCCAGCTAGGTCTTTGGCTGCTGGCCCCTTTCGTTTGGGAGCTATTGCTGGACGTTTGGCATGTTGGCCGGAGAGTGCTTCTCGGGCTGCGAACTGCAACCTTGCAGGTACCTCCGAGGTTCCCCGCCCAGAGAAAGCCCCCAGACCCAAATTGAGAGGGGCTGCTTGTGGGCCCCCTGGGGGGCTTTCAGGCCAGCTAGGTCTTTGGCTGCTGGCCCCTTTCGTTTGGGAGCTATTGCTGGACGTTTGGCATGTTGGCCGGAGAGTGCTTCTCGGGCCGCCAACTGCAACCTTGCAGGTACCTCCAAGGTTCCCCGCCCAGCGAAAGCCCCCAGACCCAAATTGAGAGGGGCTGCTTGTGGGCCCCCTGGGGGGCTTTCAGGCCAGCTAGGTCTTTGGCTGCTGGCCCCTTTCGTTTGGGAGCTATTGCTGGACGTTTGGCATGTTGGCCGGAGAGTGCTTCTCGGGCCGCCAACTGCAACCTTGCAGGTACCTCCAAGGTTCCCCGCCCAGCGAAAGCCCCCAGACCCAAATGGAGAGGGGCTGCTTGTGGGCCCCCTGGGGGGCTTTCAGGCCAGCTAGGCCTTTGGCTGCTGGCCCCTTTCGTTTGGGAGCTAGTGCTGGACGTTTGGCATGTTGGCCGGAGAGTGCTTTTCGGGCTGCGAACTGCAACCTCGCAGGTACCTCCAAGGTTCCCCGCCCAGCGAAAGCCCCCAGACCCAAATTGAGAGGGGCTGCTTGTGGGCCCCCTGGGGGGCTTTCAGGCCAGCTAGGTCTTTGGCTGCTGGCCCCTTTCGTTTGGGAGCTATTGCTGGACGTTTGGCATGTTGGCCGGAGAGTGCTTCTCGGGCCGCCAACTGCAACCTTGCAGGTACCTCCAAGGTTCCCCTCGCAGCAAAAGCCCCCAGACCCAAATTGAGAGGGGCTGCTTGTGGGCCCCCTGGGGGGCTTTCAGGCCAGCTAGGTCTTTGGCTGCTGGCCCCTTTCGTTTGGGAGCTATTGCTGGACGTTTGGCATGTTGGCCGGAGAGTGCTTCTCGGGCCGCCAACTGCAACCTTGCAGGTACCTCCAAGGTTCCCCGCCCAGAGAAAGCCCCCAGACCCAAATTGAGAGGGGCTGCTTGTGGGCCCCCTGGGGGGCTTTCAGGCCAGCTAGGTCTTTGGCTGCTGGCCCCTTTCGTTTGGGAGCTATTGCTGGACGTTTGGCATGTTGGCCGGAGAGTGCTTCTCGGGCCGCCAACTGCAACCTTGCAGGTACCTCCAAGGTTCCCCGCCCAGAGAAAGCCCCCAGACCCAAATTGAGAGGGGCTGCTTGTGGGCCCCCTGGGGGGCTTTCAGGCCAGCTAGGTCTTTGGCTGCTGGCCCCTTTCGTTTGGGAGCTATTGCTGGACGTTTGGCATGTTGGCCGGAGAGTGCTTTTCGGGCTGCGAACTGCAACCTTGCAGGTACCTCCAATGTTCCCCGCCCAGCGAAAGCCCCCAGACCCAAATTGAGAGGGGCTGCTTGTGGGCCCCCTGGGGGGCTTTCAGGCCAGCTAGGTCTTTGGCTGCTGGCCCCTTTCGTTTGGGAGCTATTGCTGGACGTTTGGCATGTTGGCCGGAGAGTGCTTCTCGGGCCGCCAACTGCAACCTTGCAGGTACCTCCAAGGTTCCCCTCGCAGCAAAAGCCCCCAGACCCAAATTGAGAGGGGCTGCTTGTGGGCCCCCTGGGGGGCTTTCAGGCCAGCTAGGTCTTTGGCTGCTGGCCCCTTTCGTTTGGGAGCTATTGCTGGACGTTTGGCATGTTGGCCGGAGAGTTCTTCTCGGGCCGCCAACTGCAACCTTGCAGGTACCTCCAAGGTTCCCCGCCCAGCGAAAGCCCCCAGACCCAAATTGAGAGGGGCTGCTTGTGGGCCCCTTGGGGGGCTTTCAGGCCAGCTAGGTCTTTGGCTGCTGGCCCCTTTCGTTTGGGAGCTATTGCTGGACGTTTGGCATGTTGGCCGGAGAGTGCTTCTCGGGCTGCGAACTTCAACCTTGCAGGTAACTCCAAGGTTCCCCGCCCAGCGAAAGCCCCCAGACCCAAATTGAGAGGGGCTGCTTGTGGGCCCCCTGGGGGGCTTTCAGGCCAGCTAGGTCTTTGGCTGCTGGCCCCTTTCGTTTGGGAGCTATTGCTGGACGTTTGGCATGTTGGCCGGAGAGTGTTTTTCGGGCTGCGAACTGCAACCTTGCAGGTACCTCCAAGGTTCCCCGCCCAGCGAAAGCCCCCAGACCCAAATTGAGAGGGGCTGCTTGTGGGCCCCCTGGGGGGCTTTCAGGCCAGCTAGGTCTTTGGCTGCTGGCCCCTTTCGTTTGGGAGCTATTGCTGGACGTTTGGCATGTTGGCCGGAGAGTGCTTCTCGGGCCGCCAACTGCAACCCCACAGGTACCTCCAAGGTTCCCCGCCCAGCGAAAGCCCCCAGACCCAAATTGAGAGGGGCTGCTTGTGGGCCCCCTGGGGGGCTTTCAGGCCAGCTAGGTCTTTGGCTGCTGGCCCCTTTCGTTTGGGAGCTATTGCTGGACGTTTGGCATGTTGGCCGGAGAGTGCTTCTCGGGCTGCGAACTGCAACCTTGCAGGTACCTCCGAGGTTCCCCGCCCAGAGAAAGCCCCCAGACCCAAATTGAGAGGGGCTGCTTGTGGGCCCCCTGGGGGGCTTTCAGGCCAGCTAGGTCTTTGGCTGCTGGCCCCTTTCGTTTGGGAGCTATTGCTGGACGTTTGGCATGTTGGCCGGAGAGTGCTTTTCGGGCCGCCAACTGCAACCTTGCAGGTACCTCCAAGGTTCCCCTCGCAGCAAAAGCCCCCAGACCCAAATTGAGAGGGGCTGCTTGTGGGCCCCCTGGGGGGCTTTCAGGCCAGCTAGGTCTTTGGCTGCTGGCCCCTTTCGTTTGGGAGCTATTGCTGGACGTTTGGCATGTTGGCCGGAGAGTGCTTCTCGGGCCGCCAACTGCAACCTTGCAGGTACCTCCAAGGTTCCCCGCCCAGCGAAAGCCCCCAGACCCAAATTGAGAGGGGCTGCTTGTGGGCCCCCTGGGGGGCTTTCAGGCCAGCTAGGTCTTTGGCTGCTGGCCCCTTTCGTTTGGGAGCTATTGCTGGACGTTTGGCATGTTGGCCGGAGAGTGCTTCTCGGGCTGCGAACTTCAACCTTGCAGGTAACTCCAAGGTTCCCCGCCCAGCGAAAGCCCCCAGACCCAAATTGAGAGGGGCTGCTTGTGGGCCCCCTGGGGGGCTTTCAGGCCAGCTAGGTCTTTGGCTGCTGGCCCCTTTCGTTTGGGAGCTATTGCTGGACGTTTGGCATGTTGGCCGGAGAGTGTTTTTCGGGCTGCGAACTGCAACCTTGCAGGTACCTCCAAGGTTCCCCGCCCAGCGAAAGCCCCCAGACCCAAATTGAGAGGGGCTGCTTGTGGGCCCCCTGGGGGGCTTTCAGGCCAGCTAGGTCTTTGGCTGCTGGCCCCTTTCGTTTGGGAGCTATTGCTGGACGTTTGGCATGTTGGCCGGAGAGTGCTTCTCGGGCCGCCAACTGCAACCCCACAGGTACCTCCAAGGTTCCCCGCCCAGCGAAAGCCCCCAGACCCAAATTGAGAGGGGCTGCTTGTGGGCCCCCTGGGGGGCTTTCAGGCCAGCTAGGTCTTTGGCTGCTGGCCCCTTTCGTTTGGGAGCTATTGCTGGACGTTTGGCATGTTGGCCGGAGAGTGCTTCTCGGGCCGCCAACTGCAACCCCACAGGTACCTCCAAGGTTCCCCGCCCAGCGAAAGCCCCCAGACCCAAATTGAGAGGGGCTGCTTGTGGGCCCCCTGGGGGGCTTTCAGGCCAGCTAGGTCTTTGGCTGCTGGCCCCTTTCGTTTGGGAGCTATTGCTGGACGTTTGGCATGTTGGCCGGAGAGTGCTTCTCGGGCCGCCAACTGCAACCTTGCAGGTACCTCCAAGGTTCCCCGCCCAGCGAAAGCCCCCAGACCCAAATTGAGAGGGGCTGCTTGTGGGCCCCCTGGGGGGCTTTCAGGCCAGCTAGGTCTTTGGCTGCTGGCCCCTTTCGTTTGGGAGCTATTGCTGGACGTTTGGCATGTTGGCTGGAGAGTGCTTTTCGGGCTGCGAACTGCAACCTTGCAGGTACCTCCAATGTTCCCCGCCCAGCGAAAGCCCCCAGACCCAAATTGAGAGGGGCTGCTTGTGGGCCCCCTGGGGGGCTTTCAGGCCAGCTAGGTCTTTGGCTGCTGGCCCCTTTCGTTTGGGAGCTATTGCTGGACGTTTGGCATGTTGGCCGGAGAGTGCTTCTCGGGCCGCCAACTGCAACCTTGCAGGTACCTCCAAGGTTCCCCTCGCAGCAAAAGCGCCCAGACCCAAATTGAGAGGGGCTGCTTGTGGGCCCCCTGGGGGGCTTTCAGGCCAGCTAGGTCTTTGGCTGCTGGCCCCTTTCGTTTGGGAGCTATTGCTGGACGTTTGGCATGTTGGCCGGAGATTGCTTCTCGGGCTGCGAACTTCAACCTTGCAGGTAACTCCAAGGTTCCCCGCCCAGCGAAAGCCCCCAGACCCAAATTGAGAGGGGCTGCTTGTGGGCCCCCTGGGGGGCTTTCAGGCCAGCTAGGTCTTTGGCTGCTGGCCCCTTTCGTTTGGGAGCTATTGCTGGACGTTTGGCATGTTGGCCGGAGTGTGATTTTCGGGCTGCGAACTGCAACCTTGCAGGTACCTCCAAGGTTCCCCGCCCAGCGAAAGCCCCCAGACCCAAATTGAGAGGGGCTGCTTGTGGGCCCCCTGGGGGGCTTTCAGACCAGCTAGGTCTTTGGCTGCTGGCCCCTTTCGTTTGGGAGCTATTGCTGGACGTTTGGCATGTTGGCTGGAGAGTGCTTCTCGGGCCGCCAACTGCAACCCCACAGGTACCTCCAAGGTTCCCCGCCCAGCGAAAGCCCCCAGACCCAAATTGAGACGGGCTGCTTGTGGGCCCCCTGGGGGGCTTTCAGGCCAGCTAGGTCTTTGGCTGCTGGCCCCTTTCGTTTGGGAGCTATTGCTGGACGTTTGGCATGTTGGCCGGAGAGTGCTTCTCGGGCCGCGAACTTCAACCTTGCAGGTACCTCCAAGGTTCCCCGCCCAGCGAAAGCCCCCAGACCCAAATTGAGAGGGGCTGCTTGTGGGCCCCCTGGGGGGCTTTCAGGCCAGCTAGGTCTTTGGCTGCTGGCCCCTTTCGTTTGGGAGCTATTGCTGGACGTTTGGCATGTTGGCCGGAGAGTGTTTCTCGGGCCGCGAACTTCAACCTTGCAGGTACCTCCAAGGTTCCCCGCCCAGCGAAAGCCCCCAGACCCAAATTGAGAGGGGCTGCTTGTGGGCCCCCTGGGGGGCTTTCAGGCCAGCTAGGTCTTTGGCTGCTGGCCCCTTTCGTTTGGGAGCTATTGCTGGACGTTTGGCATGTTGGCCTGAGAGTGCTTCTCGGGCCGCGAACTGCAACCCCACAGGTACCTCCAAGGTTCCCCGCCCAGCGAAAGCCCCCAGACCCAAATTGAGAGGGGCTGCTTGTGGGCCCCCTGGGGGGCTTTCAGGCCAGCTAGGTCTTTGGCTGCTGGCCCCTTTCGTTTGGGAGCTATTGCTGGACGTTTGGCATGTTGGCCGGAGAGTGCTTCTCGGGCTGCGAACTGCAACCTTGCAGGTACCTCCAAGGTTCCCCGCCCAGCGAAAGCCCCCAGACCCAAATTGAGAGGGGCTGCTTGTGGGCCCCCTGGGGGGCTTTCAGGCCAGCTAGGTCTTTGGCTGCTGGCCCCTTTCGTTTGGGAGCTATTGCTGGACGTTTGGCATGTTGGCCGGAGAGTGCTTCTCGGGCCGCCAACTGCAACCCCACAGGTACCTCCAAGGTTCCCCGCCCAGCGAAAGCCCCCAGACCCAAATTGAGAGGGGCTGCTTGTGGGCCCCCTGGGGGGCTTTCAGGCCAGCTAGGTCTTTGGCTGCTGGCCCCTTTCGTTTGGGAGCTAGTGCTGGACGTTTGGCATGTTGGCCGGAGAGTGTTTTTCGGGCTGCGAACTGCAACCTTGCAGGTACCTCCAAGGTTCCCCGCCCAGCGAAAGCCCCCAGACCCAAATTGAGAGGGGCTGCTTGTGGGCCCCCTGGGGGGCTTTCAGGCCAGCTAGGTCTTTGGCTGCTGGCCCCTTTCGTTTGGGAGCTATTGCTGGACGTTTGGCATGTTGGCCGGAGAGTGCTTCTCGGGCCGCCAACTGCAACCTTGCAGGTACCTCCAAGGTTCCCCGCCCAGCGAAAGCCCCCAGACCCAAATTGAGAGGGGCTGCTTGTGGGCCCCCTGGGGGGCTTTCAGGCCAGCTAGGTCTTTGGCTGCTGGCCCCTTTCGTTTGGGAGCTATTGCTGGACGTTTGGCATGTTGGCCGGAGAGTGCTTCTCGGGCCGCCAACTGCAACCTTGCAGGTACCTCCAAGTTTCCCCACCCAGCGAAAGCCCCCAGACCCAAATTGAGAGGGGCTGCTTGTGGGCCCCCTGGGGGGCTTTCAGGCCAGCTAGGTCTTTGGCTGCTGGCCCCTTTCGTTTGGGAGCTATTGCTGGACGTTTGGCATGTTGGCCGGAGAGTGCTTCTCGGGCCGCCAACTGCAACCTTGCAGGTACCTCCAAGGTTCCCCGCCCAGCGAAAGCCCCCAGACCCAAATTGAGAGGGGCTGCTTGTGGGCCCCCTGGGGGGCTTTCAGGCCAGCTAGGTCTTTGGCTGCTGGCCCCTTTCGTTTGGGAGCTATTGCTGGACGTTTGGCATGTTGGCCGGAGAGTGCTTCTCGGGCCGCCAACTGCAACCTTGCAGGTACCTCCAAGGTTCCCCGCCCAGCGAAAGCCCCCAGACCCAAATTGAGAGGGGCTGCTTGTGGGCCCCCTGGGGGGCTTTCAGGCCAGCTAGGTCTTTGGCTGCTGGCCCCTTTCGTTTGGGAGCTATTGCTGGACGTTTGGCATGTTGGCCGGAGAGTGCTTCTCGGGCCGCGAACTGCAACCCCACAGGTACCTCCAAGGTTCCCTGCCCAGCGAAAGCCCCCAGACCCAAATTGAGAGGGGCTGCTTGTGGGCCCCCTGGGGGGCTTTCAGGCCAGCTAGGTCTTTGGCTGCTGGCCCCTTTCGTTTGGGAGCTATTGCTGGACGTTTGGCATGTTGGCCGGAGAGTGCTTCTCGGGCCGCCAACTGCAACCTTGCAGGTACCTCCAAGGTTCCCCTCGCAGCAAAAGCCCCCAGACCCAAATTGAGAGGGGCTGCTTGTGGGCCCCCTGGGGGGCTTTCAGGCCAGCTAGGTCTTTGGCTGCTGGCCCCTTTCGTTTGGGAGCTATTGCTGGACGTTTGGCATGTTGGCCGGAGAGTGCTTCTCGGGCCGCCAACTGCAACCTTGCAGGTACCTCCAAGGTTCCCCGCCCAGCGAAAGCCCCCAGACCCAAATTGAGAGGGGCTGCTTGTGGGCCCCCTGGGGGGCTTTCAGGCCAGCTAGGTCTTTGGCTGCTGGCCCCTTTCGTTTGGGAGCTATTGCTGGACGTTTGGCATGTTGGCCGGAGAGTGCTTCTCGGGCTGCGAACTTCAACCTTGCAGGTAACTCCAAGGTTCCCCGCCCAGCGAAAGCCCCCAGACCCAAATTGAGAGGGGCTGCTTGTGGGCCCCCTGGGGGGCTTTCAGGCCAGCTAGGTCTTTGGCTGCTGGCCCCTTTCGTTTGGGAGCTATTGCTGGACGTTTGGCATGTTGGCCGGAGAGTGTTTTTCGGGCTGCGAACTGCAACCTTGCAGGTACCTCCAAGGTTCCCCGCCCAGCGAAAGCCCCCAGACCCAAATTGAGAGGGGCTGCTTGTGGGCCCCCTGGGGGGCTTTCAGGCCAGCTAGGTCTTTGGCTGCTGGCCCCTTTCGTTTGGGAGCTATTGCTGGACGTTTGGCATGTTGGCCGGAGAGTGCTTCTCGGGCCGCCAACTGCAACCTTGCAGGTACCTCCAAGGTTCCCCGCCCAGAGAAAGCCCCCAGACCCAAATTGAGAGGGGCTGCTTGTGGGCCCCCTGGGGGGCTTTCAGGCCAGCTAGGTCTTTGGCTGCTGGCCCCTTTCGTTTGGGAGCTATTGCTGGACGTTTGGCATGTTGGCCGGAGAGTGCTTCTCGGGCCGCTAGCTGCAACCTTGCAGGTACCTCCAAGGTTCCCCGCCCAGCGAAAGCCCCCAGACCCAAATTGAGAGGGGCTGCTTGTGGGCCCCCTGGGGGGCTTTCAGGCCAGCTAGGTCTTTGGCTGCTGGCCCCTTTCGTTTGGGAGCTATTGCTGGACGTTTGGCATGTTGGCCGGAGAGGGCTTCTCGGGCCGCCAACTGCAACCTTGCAGGTACCTCCAAGGTTCCCCGCCCAGCGAAAGCCCCCAGACCCAAATTGAGAGGGGCTGCTTGTGGGCCCCCTGGGGGGCTTTCAGGCCAGCTAGGTCTTTGGCTGCTGGCCCCTTTCGTTTGGGAGCTATTGCTGGACGTTTGGCATGTTGGCCGGAGAGTGCTTCTCGGGCCGCCAACTGCAACCCCACAGGTACCTCCAAGGTTCCCCGCCCAGCGAAAGCCCCCAGACCCAAATTGAGAGGGGCTGCTTGTGGGCCCCCTGGGGGGCTTTCAGGCCAGCTAGGTCTTTGGCTGCTGGCCCCTTTCGTTTGGGAGCTATTGCTGGACGTTTGGCATGTTGGCCGGAGAGTGTTTTTCGGGCTGCGAACTGCAACCTTGCAGGTACCTCCAAGGTTCCCCGCCCAGCGAAAGCCCCCAGACCCAAATTGAGAGGGGCTGCTTGTGGGCCCCCTGGGGGGCTTTCAGGCCAGCTAGGTCTTTGGCTGCTGGCCCCTTTCGTTTGGGAGCTATTGCTGGACGTTTGGCATGTTGGCCGGAGAGTGCTTCTCCGGCCGTGAACTGCAACCTTGCAGGTACCTCCAAGGTTCCCCGCCCAGCGAAAGCCCCCAGACCCAAATTGAGAGGGGCTGCTTGTGGGCCCCCTGGGGGGCTTTCAGGCCAGCTAGGTCTTTGGCTGCTGGCCCCTTTCGTTTGGGAGCAAGCAGCCCCTCTCAATTTGGGTCTGGGGGCTTTCGCTGGGCGGGGAACCTTGGAGGTACCTGTGGGGTTGCAGTTGGCGGCCCGAGAAGCACTCTCCGGCCAACATGCCAAACGTCCAGCAATAGCTCCCAAACGAAAGGGGCCAGCAGCCAAAGACCTAGCTGGCCTGAAAACCCCCAGGGGGCCCACAAGCAGCCCCTCTCAATTTGGGTCTGGGGGCTTTCGCTGGGTGGGGAACCTTGGAGGTACCTGCAAGGTTGCAGTTGGCGGCCCGAGAAGCACTCTCCGGCCAACATGCCAAACGTCCAGCAATAGCTCCCAAACGAAAGGGGCCAGCAGCCAAAGACCTAGCTGGCCTGAAAGCCCCCCAGGGGGCCCACAAGCAGCCCCTCTCAATTTGGGTCTGGGGGCTTTCGCAGGGCGGGGAACCTTGGAGGTACCTGCAAGTCTGCAGTTCGCGGCTAGAGAAGCACTCTCCGGCCAACATGCCAAACGTCCAGCAATAGCTCCCAAACGAAAGGGGCCAGCAGCCAAAGACCTAGCTGGCCTGAAAGCCCCCCAGGGGGCCCACAAGCAGCCCCTCTCAATTTGGGTCTGGGGGCTTTCGCTGGGCGGGGAACCTTGGAGGTACCTGCAAGGTTGCAGTTGGCGGCCCGAGAAGCACTCTCCGGCCAACATGCCAAACGTCCAGCAATAGCTCCCAAACGAAAGGGGCCAGCAGCCAAAGACCTAGCTGGCCTGAAAGCCCCCCAGGGGGCCCACAAGCAGCCCCTCTCAATTTGGGTCTGGGGGCTTTCGCTGGGCGGGGAAACTTGGAGGTACCTGCAAGGTTGCAGTTGGTGGCCCGAGAAGCACTCTCCGGCCAACATGCCAAACGTCCAGCAATAGCTCCCAAACGAAAGGGGCCAGCAGCCAAAGACCTAGCTGGCCTGAAAGCCCCCCAGGGGGCCCACAAGCAGCCCCTCTCAATTTGCGTCTGGGGGCTTTCGCTGGGCGGGGAACCTTGGAGGTACCTGCAAGGTTGCAGTTCGCAGCCCGAGAAGCACTCTCCGGCCAACATGCCAAACGTCCAGCAATAGCTCCCAAACGAAAGGGGCCAGCAGCCAAAGACCTAGCTGGCCTGAAAGCCCCCCAGGGGGCCCACAAGCAGCCCCTCTCAATTTGGGTCTGGGAGCTTGCGCTGGGCGGGGAACCTTGGAGGTACCTGCAAGGTTGCAGTTGGCGGCCCGAAAAGCACTCTCCGGCCAACATGCCAAACGTCCAGCAATAGCTCCCAAACGAAAGGGGCCAGCAGCCAGAGACCTAGCTGGCCTGAAAGCCCCCGAGGGGGCCCACAAGCAGCCCCTCTCAATTTGGGTCTGGGGCTTTCGCTGGGCGGGGAACCTTGGAGGTACCTGCAAGGTTGCAGTTGGCGGCCCGAGAAGCACTCTCCGGCCAACATGCCAAACGTCCAGCAATAGCTCCCAAACGAAAGGGGCCAGCAGCCAAAGACCTAGCTGGCCTGAAAGCCCCCCAGGGGGCCCACAAGCAGCCCCTCTCAATTTGGGTCTGGGGGCTTTCGCTGGGCGGGGAACCTTGGAGGTACCTGCAAGGTTGCAGCTCGCTGCCCGAGAAGCACTCTCCGGCCAACATGCCAAACGTCCAGCAATAGCTCCCAAACGAAAGGGGCCAGCAGCCAAAGACCTAGCTGGCCTGAAAGCCCCCCAGGGGGCCCACAAGCAGCCCCTCTCAATTTGTGTCTGGGGGCTTTCGCTGGGCGGGGAACCTGTGAGGTACCTGCAAGGTTGCAGTTGGCGGCCCGAGAAGCACTCTCCGGCCAACATGCCAAACGTCCAGCACTAGCTCCCAAACGAAAGGGGCCAGCAGCCAAAGACCTAGCTGGCCTGAAAGCCCCCCAGGGGGCCCACAAGCAGCCCCTCTCAATTTGGGTCTGGGGGCTTTCGCTGGGCGGGGAACCTTGGAGGTACCTGCAAGGTTGCAGTTGGCGGCCCGAGAAGCACTCTCCGGCCAACATGCCAAACGTCCAGCACTAGCTCCCAAACGAAAGGGGCCAGCAGCCAAAGACCTAGCTGGCCTGAAAACCCCCAGGGGGCCCACAAGCAGCCCCTCTCAATTTGGGTCTGGGGGCTTTCGCTGGGTGGGGAACCTTGGAGGTACCTGCAAGGTTGCAGTTGGCGGCCCGAGAAGCACTCTCCGGCCAACATGCCAAACGTCCAGCAATAGCTCCCAAACGAAAGGGGCCAGCAGCCAAAGACCTAGCTGGCCTGAAAGCCCCCCAGGGGGCCCACAAGCAGCCCCTCTCAATTTGGGTCTGGGGGCTTTCGCAGGGCGGGGAACCTTGGAGGTACCTGCAAGTCTGCAGTTCGCGGCTAGAGAAGCACTCTCCGGCCAACATGCCAAACGTCCAGCAATAGCTCCCAAACGAAAGGGGCCAGCAGCCAAAGACCTAGCTGGCCTGAAAGCCCCCCAGGGGGCCCACAAGCAGCCCCTCTCAATTTGGGTCTGGGGGCTTTCGCTGGGCGGGGAACCTTGGAGGTACCTGCAAGGTTGCAGTTGGCGGCCCGAGAAGCACTCTCCGGCCAACATGCCAAACGTCCAGCAATAGCTCCCAAACGAAAGGGGCCAGCAGCCAAAGACCTAGCTGGCCTGAAAGCCCCCCAGGGGGCCCACAAGCAGCGCCTCTCAATTTGGGTCTGGGGGCTTTCGCAGGGCGGGGAACCTTGGAGGTACCTGCAAGTCTGCAGTTCGTGGCCAGAGAAGCACTCTCCGGCCAACATGCCAAACGTCCAGCAATAGCTCCCAAACGAAAGGGGCCAGCAGCCAAAGACCTAGCTGGCCTGAAAGCCCCCCAGGGGGCCCACAAGCAGCCCCTCTCAATTTGGGTCTGGGGGCTTTCGCTGGGCGGGGAACCTTGGAGGTACCTGCAAGGTTGCAGTTCACGGCCAGAGAATCACTCTCCGGCCAACATGCCAAACGTCCAGCAATAGCTCCCAAACGAAAGGGGCCAGCAGACAAAGACCTAGCTGGCCTGAAAGCCCCCCAGGGGGCCCACAAGCAGCCCCTCTCAATTTGGGTCTGGGGGCTTTCGCTGGGCGGAGAACCTTGGAGGTACCTGCAAGTTTGCAGTTCACGGCCGGAGAAGCACTCTCCGGCCAACATGCCAAACGTCCAGCAATAGCTCCCAAACGAAAGGGGCCAGCAGCCAAAGACCTAGCTGGCCTGAAAGCCCCCCAGGGGGCCCACAAGCAGCCCGTCTCAATTTGGGTCTCGGGGATTTCGCTGGGCGGGGAACCTTGGAGGTACCTGCAAGGTTGCAGTTCACGGCCGCAGAAGCACTCTCCGGCCAACATGCCAAACGTCCAGCACTAGCTCCCAAACGAAAGGGGCCAGCAGCCAAAGACCTAGCTGGCCTGAAAGCCGCCCAAGGGGCCCACAAGCAGCCCCTCTCAATTTGGGTCTGGGGTCTTTCGCTGGGCGGGGTACCTTGGATGTACCTGCAAGTTTGCAGTTCGCGGCCGGAGAAGCACTCTCCGGCCAACATGCCAAACGTCCAGCACTAGCTCCCAAATGAAAGGGGCCAGCAGCCAAAGACCTAGCTGGCCTGAAAGCCCCCCAGGGGGCCCACAAGCAGCCCCTCTCCATTTGGGTCTGGGGGCTTTGGCTGGGCGAGGAACCTTGGAGGTACCTGCAAGATTGCAGTTTGCGGCCGGAGAAGCACTCTCCGGCCAACATGCCAAACGTCCAGCAATAGCTCCCAAAAGAAAGGGGCCAGCAGCCAAAGACCTAGCTGGCCTGAAAGCCCCCCAGGGGGCCCACAAGCAGCGCCTCTCAATTTGGGTCTGGGGGCTTTCGCTGGGCGGGGAACCTTGGAGGTACCTGCAAGTCTGCAGTTCGTGGCAAGAGAAGCACTCTCCGGCCAACATGCCAAACATCCAGCAATAGCTCCCAAATGAAAGGGGCCAGCAGCCAAAGACCTAGCTGGCCTGAAAGCCCCCCAGGGGGCCCACAAGCAGCCCCTCTCAATTTTGGGTCTGGGGGCTTTCGCTGGGCGGGGAACCTTGGAGGTACCTGCAAGGTTGCAGTTGGCGGCCCGAGAAGCACTCTCCGGCCAACATGCCAAACGTCCAGCAATAGTTCCCAAACGAAAGGGGCCAGCAGCCAAAGACCTAGCTGGCCTGAAAGCCCCCAGGGGGCCCACAAGCAGCCCCTCTCAATTTGGGTCTGGGGGCTTTCGCTGGGCGGGGAACCTTGGACGTATCTGCAAGGTTGCAGTTCGCGGCCCGAAAAGCACTCTCCGGCCAACATGCCAAACGTCCAGCAATAGCTCCCAAACGAAAGGGGACAGCAGCCAAAGACCTAGCTGGCCTGAAAGCCCCCCAGGGGGCCCACAAGCAGCCCCTCTCAATTTGGGTCTGGGGGCTTTCGCTGGGCGGGGAACCTTGGAGGTACCTGCAAGGTTGCAGTTCGCAGCCCGAAAAGCAGTCTCCGGCCAACATGCCAAACGTCCAGCAATAGCTCCCAAACGAAAGGGGCCAGCAGCCAAAGACCTAGCTGGCCTGAAAGCCCCCCAGGGGGCCCACAAGCAGCCCCTCTCAATTTGGGTCTGGGGGCTTTCGCTGGGCGGGGAACCTTGGAGGTACCTGCAAGGTTGCAGTTGGCGGCCCGAGAAGCACTCTCCGGCCAACATGCCAAACGTCCAGCAATAGCTCCCAAACGAAAGGGGCCAGCAGCCAAAGACCTAGCTGGCCTGAAAGCCCCCCAGGGGGCCCACAAGCAGCCCCTCTCAATTTGGGTCTGGGGGCTTTCGCTGGGCGGGGATCCTTGGAGGTACCTGCGGGGTTGCAGTTGGCGGCCCGAGAAGCACTCTCCGGCCAACATGCCAAACGTCCAGCAATAGCTCCCAAACGAAAGGGGCCAGCAGCCAAAGACCTAGCTGGCCTGAAAGCCCCCCAGGGGGCCCACAAGCAGCCCCTCTCAATTTGGGTCTGGGGGCTTTCGCTGGGCGGGGAACCTTGGAGGTACCTCCAAGGTTGCAGTTCGCGGACCGAGAAGCACTCTCCGGCCAACATGCCAAACATCCAGCAATAGCTCCCAAACGAAAGGGGCCAGCACCCAAAGACCTAACTGGCCTGAAAGCCCCCCAGGGGGCCCACAAGCAGCCCCTCTCAATTTGGGTCTGGGAGCTTGCGCTGGGCGGGGAACCTTGGAGGTACCTGCAAGGTTGCAGTTGGCGGCCCGAAAAGCACTCTCCGGCCAACATGCCAAACGTCCAGCAATAGCTCCCAAACGAAAGGGGCCAGCAGCCAAAGACCTAGCTGGCCTGAAAGCCCCCCAGGGGGCCCACAAGCAGCCCCTCTCAATTTGGGTCTGGGGCTTTCGCTGGGCGGGGAACCTTGGAGGTACCTGCAAGGTTGCAGTTGGCGGCCCGAGAAGCACTCTCCGGCCAACATGCCAAACGTCCAGCAATAGCTCCCAAACGAAAGGGGCCAGCAGCCAAAGACCTAGCTGGCCTGAAAGCCCCCCAGGGGGCCCACAGGCAGCCCCTCTCAATTTGGGTCTGGGGGCTTTCGCTGGACGGGGAACCTTGGAGGTACCTGCAAGGTTGCAGTTGGCGGCCCGAGAAGCACTCTCCGGCCAACATGCCAAACGTCCAGCAATAGCTCCCAAACGAAAGGGGCCAGCAGCCAAAGACCTAGCTGGCCTGAAAGCCCCCCATGGGGCCCACAAGCAGCCCCTCTCAATTTGGGTCTGGGGGCTTTCTCTGGGCGGGGAACCTTGGAGGTACCTGCAAGGTTGCAGTTGGCGGCCCGAGAAGCACTCTCCGGCCAACATGCCAAACGTCCAGCAATAGCTCCCAAACGAAAGGGGCCAGCAGCCAAAGACCTAGCTGGCCTGAAAGCCCCCCAGGGGACCCACAAGCAGCCCCTCTCCATTTGGGTCTGGGGGCTTTCGCTGGGCGGAGAACCTTGCAGGTACCTGCAAGGTTGCAGTTGGCGGCCCGAGAAGCACTCTCCGGCCAACATGCCAAACGTCCAGCAATAGCTCCCAAACGAAAGGGGCCAGCAGCCAAAGACCTAGCTGGCCTGAAAGCCCCCCAGGGGGCCCACAAGCAGCCCCTCTCAATTTGGGTCTGGGGGCTTTCGCTGGGCGGGGAACATTGGAGGTACCTGCAAGGTTGCAGTTGGCGGCCCGAGAAGCACTCTCCGGCCAACATGCCAAACGTCCAGCAATAGCTCCCAAATGAAAGGGGCCAGCAGCCAAAGACCTAGCTGGCCTGAAAGCCCCCCAGGGGGCCCACAAGCAGCCCCTCTCCATTTGGGTCTGGGGGCTTTCGCTGGGCGGGGAACCTTGGAGGTACCTGTGGGGTTGCAGTTGGCGGCCCGAGAAGCACTCTCCGGCCAACATGCCAAACGTCCAGCAATAGCTCCCAAACGAAAGGGGCCAGCAGCCAAAGACCTAGCTGGCCTGAAAGCCCCCCAGGGGGCCCACAAGCAGCCCCTCTCAATTTGGGTCTGGGGGCTTTCGCTGGGCGGGGAACCTTGGAGGTACCTGCAAGGTTGCAGTTGGCGGCCCGAGAAGCACTCTCCGGCCAACATGCCAAACGTCCAGCAAGAGCTCCCAAACGAAAGGGGCCAGCAGCCAAAGACCTAGCTGGCCTGAAAGCCCCCCAGGGGGCCCACAAGCAGCCCCTCTCAATTTAGGTCTGGGGGCTTTCGCTGGGCGGGGAACCTTGGAGGTACCTGCAAGGTTGCAGTTGGCGGCCCGAGAAGCACTCTCCGGCCAACATGCCAAACGTCCAGCAATAGCTCCCAAACGAAAGGGGCCAGCAGCCAAAGACCTAGCTGGCCTGAAAGCCCCCCAGGGGGCCCACAAGCAGCCCCTCTCAATTTGGGTCTGGGGGCTTTCGCTGGGCGGGGAACCTTGGAGGTACCTGCAAGGTTGCAGTTGGCGGCCCGAGAAGCACTCTCCGGCCAACATGCCAAACGTCCAGCAAGAGCTCCCAAACGAAAGGGGCCAGCAGCCAAAGACCTAGCTGGCCTGAAAGCCCCCCAGGGGGCCCACAAGCAGCCCCTCTCAATTTGGGTCTGGGGGCTTTCGCTGGGCGGGGAACCTTGGAGGTACCTGCAAGGTTGCAGTTGACGGCCGGAGAAGCACTCTCCGGCCAACATGCCAAACGTCCAGCAATAGCTCCCAAACGAAAGGGGCCAGCAGCCAAAGACCTAGCTGGCCTGAAAGCCCCCCAGGGGGCCCACAAGCAGCCCCTCTCAATTTGGGTCTGGGGGCTTTCGCTGGGCGGGGAACCTTGGAGGTACCTGCAAGGTTGCAGTTGGCGGCCCGAGAAGCAGTCTCCGGCCAACATGCCAAACGTCCAGCAATAGCTCCCAAACGAAAGGGGCCAGCAGCCAAAGACCTAGCTGGCCTGAAAGCCCCCCAGGGGGCCCACAAGCAGCCCCTCTCAATTTGGGTCTGGGGGCTTTCGCTGGGCGGGGAACCTTGCAGGTACCTGCAAGGTTGCAGTTGGCGGCCCGAGAAGCACTCTCCGGCCAACATGCCAAACGTCCAGCAATAGCTCCCAAACGAAAGGGGCCAGCAGCCAAAGACCTAGCTGGCCTGAAAGCCCCCCAGGGGGCCCACAAGCAGCGCCTCTCAATTTGGGTCTGGGGGCTTTCGCAGGGCGGGGAACCTTGGAGGTACCTGCAAGTCTGCAGTTCGTGGCCAGAGAAGCACTCTCCGGCCAACATGCCAAACGTCCAGCAATAGCTCCCAAACGAAAGGGGCCAGCAGCCAAAGACCTAGCTGGCCTGAAAGCCCCCCAGGGGGCCCACAAGCAGCCCCTCTCAATTTGGGTCTGGGGGCTTTCGCTGGGCGGAGAACCTTGGAGGTACCTGCAAGGTTGCAGTTCACGGCCGGAGAATCACTCTCCGGCCAACATGCCAAACGTCCAGCAATAGCTCCCAAACGAAAGGGGCCAGCAGCCAAAGACCTAGCTGGCCTGAAAGCCCCCCAGGGGGCCCACAAGCAGCCCCTCTCAATTTGGGTCTGGGGGCTTTCGCTGGGCGGAGAACCTTGGAGGTACCTGCAAGTTTGCAGTTCACGGCCGGAGAAGCACTCTCCGGCCAACATGCCAAACGTCCAGCAATAGCTCCCAAACGAAAGGGGCCAGCAGCCAAAGACCTAGCTGGCCTGAAAGCCCCCCAGGGGGCCCACAAGCAGCCCCTCTCAATTTGGGTCTCGGGGATTTCGCTGGGCGGGGAACCTTGGAGGTACCTGCAAGGTTGCAGTTCACGGCCGCAGAAGCGCTCTCCGGCCAACATGCCAAACGTCCAGCAATAGCTCCCAAACGAAAGGGGCCAGCAGCCAAAGACCTAGCTGGCCTGAAAGCCGCCCAAGGGGCCCACAAGCAGCCCCTCTCAATTTGGGTCTGGGGTCTTTCGCTGGGCGGGGTACCTTGGATGTACCTGCAAGTTTGCAGTTCGCGGCCGGAGAAGCACTCTCCGGCCAACATGCCAAACGTCCAGCACTAGCTCCCAAACGAAAGGGGCCAGCAGCCAAAGACCTAGCTGGCCTGAAAGCCCCCCAGGGGGCCCACAAGCAGCCCCTCTCCATTTGGGTCTGGGGGCTTTGGCTGGGCGAGGAACCTTGGAGGTACCTGCAAGATTGCAGTTTGCGGCCGGAGAAGCACTCTCCGGCCAACATGCCAAACGTCCAGCAATAGCTCCCAAAAGAAAGGGGCCAGCAGCCAAAGACCTAGCTGGCCTGAAAGCCCCCCAGGGGGCCCACAAGCAGCCCCTCTCAATTTGGGTTTGGGGGCTTTCGCTGGGCGGGTAAACTTGGAGGAACCTGCAAGGTTGAAGCTCGCGGACCGAGAAGCACTCTCCGGCCAACATGCCAAACGTCCAGCAATAGCTCCCAAACGAAAGGGGCCAGCAGCCAAAGACCTAGCTGGCCTGAAAGCCCCCCAGGGGGCCCACAAGCAGCCCCTCTCAATTTGGGTCTGGGGGCTTTCGCTGGGCGGGGAACCTTGGAGGTACCTACAAGGTTGCAGTTCGCGGCCCGAGAAGCACTCTCCGGCCAACATGCCAAACGTCCAGCAATAGCTCCCAAACGAAAGGGGCCAGCAGCCAAAGACCTAGCTGGCCTGAAAGCCCCCCAGGGGGCCCACAAGCAGCCCCTCTCAATTTAGGTCTGGGGGCTTTCGCTGGGCGGGGAACCTTGGAGGTACCTGCAAGGTTGCAGTTGGCGGCTAGAGAAGCACTCTAAGGCCAACATGCAAAACGTCCAGCAATAGCTCCCAAACGAAAGGGGCCAGCAGCCAAAGACCTAGCTGGCCTGAAAGCCCCCCAGGGGGCCCACAAGCAGCCCCTCTCAATTTGGGTCTGGGGGCTTTCGCTGGGCGGGGAACCTTGGAGGTACCTGCAAGGTTGCAGTTGGCGGCCCGAGAAGCACTCTCCGGCCAACATGCCAAACGTCCAGCAATAGCTCCCAAACGAAAGGGGCCAGCAGCCAAAGACCTAGCTGGCCTGAAAGCCCCCCAGGGGGCCCACAAGCAGCGCCTCTCAATTTGGGTCTGGGGGATTTCGCAGGGCGGGGAACCTTGGAGGTACCTGCAAGTCTGCAGTTCGTGGCAAGAGAAGCACTCTCCGGCCAACATGCCAAACGTCCAGCAATAGCTCCCAAACGAAAGGGGCCAGCAGCCAAAGACCTAGCTGGCCTGAAAGCCCCCCAGGGGGCCCACAAGCAGCCCCTCTCAATTTTGGGTCTGGGGGCTTTCGCTGGGCGGGGAACCTTGGAGGTACCTGCAAGGTTGCAGTTCGCGGCCCGAGAAGCACGCTCCAGCCAACATGCCAAACGTCCAGCAATAGCTCCCAAACGAAAGGGGCCAGCAGCCAAAGACCTAGCTGGCCTGAAAGCCCCCCAGGGGGCCCACAAGCAGCCCCTCTCAATTTGGGTCTGGGGGCTTTCGCTGGGCGGGGAACCTTGGACGTATCTGCAAGGTTGCAGTTCGCGGCCCGAAAAGCACTCTCCGGCCAACATGCCAAACGTCCAGCAATAGCTCCCAAACGAAAGGGGCCAGCAGCCAAAGACCTAGCTGGCCTGAAAGCCCCCCAGGGGGCCCACAAGCAGCCCCTCTCAATTTGGGTCTGGGGGCTTTCGCTGGGCGGGGAACCTTGGAGGTACCTGCAAGGTTGCAGTTCGCAGCCCGAAAAGCAGTCTCCGGCCAACATGCCAAACGTCCAGCAATAGCTCCCAAACGAAAGGGGCCAGCAGCCAAAGACCTAGCTGGCCTGAAAGCCCCCCAGGGGGCCCACAAGCAGCCCCTCTCAATTTGGGTCTGGGGGCTTTCTCTGGGCGGGGAACCTTGGAGGTACCTGCAAGGTTGCAGTTGGCGGCCCGAGAAGCACTCTCCGGCCAACATGCCAAACGTCCAGCAATAGCTCCCAAACGAAAGGGGCCAGCACCCAAAGACCTAGCTGGCCTGAAAGCCCCCCAGGGGGCCCACAAGCAGCCTCTCTCAATTTGGGTCTGGGGGCTTTCGCTGGGCGGGGAACCTTGGAGGTACCTGCAAGGTTGCAGTTGGCGGCCCGAGAAGCACTCTCCGGCCAACATGCCAAACGTCCAGCAATAGCTCCCAAACGAAAGGGGCCAGCAGCCAAAGACCTAGCTGGCCTGAAAGCCCCCCAGGGGTCCCACAATCAGCCCCTCTCCATTTGGGTCTGGGGGCTTTCGCTGGGCGGGGAACCTTGGAGGTACCTGCAAGGTTGCAGTTGGCGGCCCGAGAAGCACTCTCCGGCCAACATGCCAAACGTCCAGCAATAGCTCCCAAACGAAAGGGGCCAGCAACCAAAGACCTAGCTGGCCTGAAAGCCCCCCAGGGGGCCCACAAGCAGCCCCTCTCAATTTGGGTCTGGGGGCTTTCGCTGGGCAGGGTACCTTGGAGGTACCTGCAAGGTTGCAGTTGGCGGCCCGAGAAGCACTCTCCGGCCAACATGCCAAACGTCCAGCAATAGCTCCCAAACGAAAGGGGCCAGCAGCCAAAGACCTAGCTGGCCTGAAAGCCCCCCAGGGGGCCCACAAGCAGCCCCTCTCAATTTGGGTCTGGGGGCTTTCGCTGGGCGGGGATCCTTGGAGGTACCTGCGGGGTTGCAGTTGGCGGCCCGAGAAGCACTCTCCGGCCAACATGCCAAACGTCCAGCAATAGCTCCCAAACGAAAGGGGCCAGCAGCCAAAGACCTAGCTGGCCTGAAAGCCCCCCAGGGGGCCCACAAGCAGCCCCTCTCAATTTGGGTCTGGGGGCTTTCGCTGGGCGGGGAACCTTGGAGGTACCTCCAAGGTTGCAGTTCGCGGACCGAGAAGCACTCTCCGGCCAACATGCCAAACATCCAGCAATAGCTCCCAAACGAAAGGGGCCAGCACCCAAAGACCTAACTGGCCTGAAAGCCCCCCAGGGGGCCCACAAGCAGCCCCTCTCAATTTGGGTCTGGGAGCTTGCGCTGGGCGGGGAACCTTGGAGGTACCTGTGGGGTTGCAGTTGGCGGCCCGAAAAGCACTCTCCGGCCAACATGCCAAACGTCCAGCAATAGCTCCCAAACGAAAGGGGCCAGCAGCCAAAGACCTAGCTGGCCTGAAAGCCCCCCAGGGGGCCCACAAGCAGCCCCTCTCAATTTGGGTCTGGGGCTTTCGCTGGGCGGGGAACCTTGGAGGTACCTGCAAGGTTGCAGTTGGCGGCCCGAGAAGCACTCTCCGGCCAACATGCCAAACGTCCAGCAATAGCTCCCAAACGAAAGGGGCCAGCAGCCAAAGACCTAGCTGGCCTGAAAGCCCCCCAGGGGGCCCACAGGCAGCCCCTCTCAATTTGGGTCTGGGGGCTTTCGCTGGACGGGGAACCTTGGAGGTACCTGCGAGGTTGCAGTTGGCGGCCCGAGAAGCACTCTCCGGCCAACATGCCAAACGTCCAGCAATAGCTCCCAAACGAAAGGGGCCAGCAGCCAAAGACCTAGCTGGCCTGAAAGCCCCCCATGGGGCCCACAAGCAGCCCCTCTCAATTTGGGTCTGGGGGCTTTCTCTGGGCGGGGAACCTTGGAGGTACCTGCAAGGTTGCAGTTGGCGGCCCGAGAAGCACTCTCCGGCCAACATGCCAAACGTCCAGCAATAGCTCCCAAACGAAAGGGGCCAGCAGCCAAAGACCTAGCTGGCCTGAAAGCCCCCCAGGGGACCCACAAGCAGCCCCTCTCAATTTGGGTCTGGGGGCTTTCGCTGGGCGGAGAACCTTGGAGGTACCTGCAAGGTTGCAGTTGGCGGCCCGAGAAGCACTCTCCGGCCAACATGCCAAACGTCCAGCAATAGCTCCCAAACGAAAGGGGCCAGCAGCCAAAGACCTAGCTGGCCTGAAAGCCCCCCAGGGGGCCCACAAGCAGCCCCTCTCAATTTGGGTCTGGGGGCTTTCGCTGGGCGGGGAACCTTGGAGGTACCTGCAAGGTTGCAGTTGGCGGCCCGAGAAGCACTCTCCGGCCAACATGCCAAACGTCCAGCAATAGCTCCCAAACGAAAGGGGCCAGCAGCCAAAGACCTAGCTGGCCTGAAAGCCCCCCAGGGGGCCCACAAGCAGCCCCTCTCAATTTGGGTCTGGGGGCTTTCGCTGGGCGGGGAACCTTGGAGGTACCTGCAAGGTTGCAGTTGGCGGCCCGAGAAGCACTCTCCGGCCAACATGCCAAACGTCCAGCAATAGCTCCCAAACGAAAGGGGCCAGCAGCCAAAGACCTAGCTGGCCTGAAAGCCCCCCAGGGGGCCCACAAGCAGCCCCTCTCCATTTGGGTCTGGGGGCTTTCGCTGGGCGGGGAACCTTGGAGGTACCTGCAAGGTTGCAGTTGGCGGCCCGAGAAGCACTCTCCGGCCAACATGCCAAACGTCCAGCAATAGCTCCCAAACGAAAGGGGCCAGCAGCCAAAGACCTAGCTGGCCTGAAAGCCCCCCAGGGGGCCCACAAGCAGCGCCTCTCAATTTGGGTCTGGGGGCTTTCGCAGGGCGGGGAACCTTGGAGGTACCTGCAAGTCTGCAGTTCGTGGCCAGAGAAGCACTCTCCGGCCAACATGCCAAACGTCCAGCAATAGCTCCCAAACGAAAGGGGCCAGCAGCCAAAGACCTAGCTGGCCTGAAAGACCCCCAGGGGGCCCACAAGCAGCCCCTCTCAATTTGGGTCTGGGGGCTTTCGCTGGGCGGAGAACCTTGGAGGTACCTGCAAGGTTGCAGTTCACGGCCGGAGAATCACTCTCCGGCCAAAATGCCAAACGTCCAGCAATAGCTCCCAAACGAAAGGGGCCAGCAGCCAAAGACCTAGCTGGCCTGAAAGCCCCCCAGGGGGCCCACAAGCAGCCCCTCTCAATTTGGGTCTGGGGGCTTTCGCTGGGCGGGGAACCTTGGAGGTACCTGCAAGGTTGCAGTTCACGGCCGGAGAAGCACTCTCCGGCCAACATGCCAAACGTCCAGCAATAGCTCCCAAACGAAAGGGGCCAGCAGCCAAAGACCTAGCTGGCCTGAAAGCCCCCCAGGGGGCCCACAAGCAGCCCCTCTCAATTTGGGTCTCGGGGATTTCGCTGGGCGGGGAACCTTGGAGGTACCTGCAAGGTTGCAGTTCCCAGCCGCAGAAGCACTCTCCGGCCAACATGCCAAACGTCCAGCAATAGCTCCCAAAAGAAAGGGGCCAGCAGCCAAAGACCTAGCTGGCCTGAAAGCCCCCCAGGGGGCCCACAAGCAGCCCCTCTCAATTTGGGTTTGGGGGCTTTCGCTGGGCGGGTAAACTTGGAGGAACCTGCAAGGTTGAAGCTCGCGGACCGAGAAGCACTCTCCGGCCAACATGCCAAACGTCCAGCAATAGCTCCCAAACGAAAGGGGCCAGCAGCCAAAGACCTAGCTGGCCTGAAAGCCCCCCAGGGGGCCCACAAGCATCCCCTCTCAATTTGGGTCTGGGGGCTTTCGCTGGGCGGGGAACCTTGGAGGTACCTGCAAGGTTGCAGTTCGCGGCCCGAGAAGCACTCTCCGGCCAACATGCCAAACGTCCAGCAATAGCTCCCAAACGAAAGGGGCCAGCAGCCAAAGACCTAGCTGGCCTGAAAGCCCCCCAGGGGGCCCACAAGCAGCCCCTCTCCATTTGGGTCTGGGGGCTTTCGCTGGGCGGGGAACCTTGGAGGTACCTGCAAGGTTGCAGTTCAAGGCCGCAGAAGCACTCTCCGGCCAACATGCCAAACGTCCAGCAATAGCTCCCAAACGAAAGGGGCCAGCAGCCAAAGACCTAGCTGGCCTGAAAGCCGCCCAAGGGGCCCACAAGCAGCCCCTCTCAATTTGGGTCTGGGGGCTTTCGCTGGGCGGGGTTCCTTGGATGTACCCGCAAGTTTGCAGTTCGCGGCCGGAGAAGCACTCTCCGGCCAACATGCCAAACGTCCAGCAATAGCTCCCAAACGAAAGGGGCCAGCAGCCAAAGACCTAGCTGGCCTGAAAGCCCCCCAGGGGGCCCACAAGCAGCCCCTCTCAATTTGGGTCTTGGGGCTTTCGCTGGGCGGGGAACCTTGGAGGTACCTGCAAGGTTGCAGTTGGCGGCCCGAGAAGCACTCTCCGGCCAACATGCCAAACGTCCAGCAAGAGCTCCCAAACGAAAGGGGCCAGCAGCCAAAGACCTAGCTGGCCTGAAAGCCCCCCAGGGGGCCCACAAGCAGCCCCTCTCAATTTGGGTCTGGGGGCTTTCGCTGGGCGGGGAACCTTGGAGGTACCTGCAAGGTTGCAGTTGACGGCCCGAGAAGCACTCTCCGGCCAACATGCCAAACGTCCAGCAATAGCTCCCAAACGAAAGGGGCCAGCAGCCAAAGACCTAGCTGGCCTGAAAGCCCCCCAGGGGGCCCACAAGCAGCCCCTCTCAATTTGGGTCTGGGGGCTTTCGCTGGGCGGGGAACCTTGGAGGTACCTGCAAGGTTGCAGTTCACGGCCGGAGAAGCACTCTCCGGCCAACATGCCAAACGTCCAGCAATAGCTCCCAAACGAAAGGGGCCAGCAGCCAAAGACCTAGCTGGCCTGAAAGCCCCCCAGGGGGCCCCCAAGCAGCCCCTCTCAATTTGGGTCTGGGGGCTTTCGCTGGGCGGGGAACCTTGGAGGTACCTGCAAGGTTGCAGTTGGCGGCCCGAGAAGCACTCTCCGGCCAACATGCCAAACGTCCAGCAATAGCTCCCAAACGAAAGGGGCCAGCAGCCAAAGACCTAGCTGGCCTGAAAGCCCCCCAGGGGGCCCACAAGCAGCCCCTCTCAATTTGGGTCTGGGGGCTTTCGCTGGGCGGAGAACCTTGGAGGTACCTGCAAGTTTGCAGTTCACGGCCGGAGAAGCACTCTCCGGCCAACATGCCAAACGTCCAGCAATAGCTCCCAAACGAAAGGGGCCAGCAGCCAAAGACCTAGCTGGCCTGAAAGCCCCCCAGGGGGCCCACAAGCAGCCCCTCTCAATTTGGGTCTCGGGGATTTCGCTGGGCGGGGAACCTTGGAGGTACCTGCAAGGTTGCAGTTCACGGCCGCAGAAGCACTCTCCGGCCAACATGCCAAACGTCCAGCAATAGCTCCCAAACGAAAGGGGCCAGCAGCCAAAGACCTAGCTGGCCTGAAAGCCGCCCAAGGGGCCCACAAGCAGCCCCTCTCAATTTGGGTCTGGGGGCTTTCGCTGGGCGGGGTACCTTGGATGTACCTGCAAGTTTGCAGTTCGCGGCCGGAGAAGCACTCTCCGGCCAACATGCCAAACGTCCAGCACTAGCTCCCAAACGAAAGGGGCCAGCAGCCAAAGACCTAGCTGGCCTGAAAGCCCCCCAGGGGGCCCACAAGCAGCCCCTCTCCATTTGGGTCTGGGGGCTTTGGCTGGGCGAGGAACCTTGGAGGTACCTGCAAGATTGCAGTTTGCGGCCGGAGAAGCACTCTCCGGCCAACATGCCAAACGTCCAGCAATAGCTCCCAAAAGAAAGGGGCCAGCAGCCAAAGACCTAGCTGGCCTGAAAGACCCCCAGGGGGCCCACAAGCAGCCCCTCTCAATTTGGGTTTGGAGGCTTTCGCTGGGCGGGGAACCTTGGAGGAACCTGCAAGGTTGAAGCTCGCGGCCCGAGAAGCACTCTCCGGCCAACATGCCAAACGTCCAGCAATAGCTCCCAAACGAAAGGGGCCAGCAGCCAAAGACCTAGCTGGCCTGAAAGCCCCCCAGGGGGCCCACAAGCATCCCCTCTCAATTTGGGTCTGGGGGCTTTCGCTGGGCGGGGAACCTTGGAGGTACCTACAAGGTTGCAGTTCGCGGCCCGAGAAGCACTCTCCGGCCAACATGCCAAACGTCCAGCAAGAGCTCCCAAACGAAAGGGGCCAGCAGCCAAAGACCTAGCTGGCCTGAAAGCCCCCCAGGGGGCCCACAAGCAGCCCCTCTCAATTTAGGTCTGGGGGCTTTCGCTGGGCGGGGAACCTTGGAGGTTCCTGCAAGGTTGCAGTTGGCGGCTAGAGAAGCACTCTCCGGCCAACATGCCAAACGTCCAGCAATAGCTCCCAAACGAAAGGGGCCAGCAGCCAAAGACCTAGCTGGCCTGAAAGCCCCCCAGGGGGCCCACAAGCAGCCCCTCTCAATTTGGGTCTGGGGGCTTTCGCTGGGCGGGGAACCTTGGAGGTACCTGCAAGGTTGCAGTTGGCGGCCCGAGAAGCACTCTCCGGCCAACATGCCAAACGTCCAGCAATAGCTCCCAAACGAAAGGGGCCAGCAGCCAAAGACCTAGCTGGCCTGAAAGCCCCCCAGGGGGCCCACAAGCAGCGCCTCTCAATTTGGGTCTGGGGGCTTTCGCAGGGCGGGAAACCTTGGAGGTACCTGCAAGTCTGCAGTTCGTGGCAAGAGAAGCACTCTCCGGCCAACATGCCAAACGTCCAGCAATAGCTCCCAAACGAAAGGGGCCAGCAGCCAAAGACCTAGCTGGCCTGAAAGCCCCCCAGGGGGCCACAAGCAGCCCCTCTCAATTTTGGGTCTGGGGGCTTTCGCTGGGCGGGGAACCTTGGAGGTACCTGCAAGGTTGCAGTTCGCGGCCCGAGAAGCACGCTCCAGCCAACATGCCAAACGTCCAGCAATAGCTCCCAAACGAAAGGGGCCAGCAGCCAAAGACCTAGCTGGCCTGAAAGCCCCCCAGGGGGCCCACAAGCAGCCCCTCTCAATTTGGGTCTGGGGGCTTTCGCTGGGCGGGGAACCTTGGACGTATCTGCAAGGTTGCAGTTCGCGGCCCGAAAAGCACTCTCCGGCCAACATGCCAAACGTCCAGCAATAGCTCCCAAACGAAAGGGGCCAGCAGCCAAAGACCTAGCTGGCCTGAAAGCCCCCCAGGGGGCCCACAAGCAGCCCCTCTCAATTTGGGTCTGGGGGCTTTCTCTGGGCGGGGAACCTTGGAGGTACCTGCAAGGTTGCAGTTCGCAGCCCGAAAAGCAGTCTCCGGCCAACATGCCAAACGTCCAGCAAGAGCTCCCAAACGAAAGGGGCCAGCAGCCAAAGACCTAGCTGGCCTGAAAGCCCCCCAGGGGGCCCACAAGCAGCCCCTCTCAATTTGGGTCTGGGGGCTTTCGCTGGGCGGGGAACCTTGGAGGTACCTGCAAGGTTGCAGTTGGCGGCCCGAGAAGCACTCTCCGGCCAACATGCCAAACGTCCAGCAATAGCTCCCAAACGAAAGGGGCCAGCACCCAAAGACCTAGCTGGCCTGAAAGCCCCCCAGGGGGCCCACAATCAGCCCCTCTCCATTTGGGTCTGGGGGCTTTCGCTGGGCGGGGAACCTTGGAGGTACCTGCAAGGTTGCAGTTGGCGGCCCGAGAAGCACTCTCCGGCCAACATGCCAAACGTCCAGCAATAGCTCCCAAACGAAAGGGGCCAGCAACCAAAGACCTAGCTGGCCTGAAAGCCCCCCAGGGGGCCCACAAGCAGCCCCTCTCAATTTGGGTCTGGGGGCTTTCGCTGGGCAGGGTACCTTGGAGGTACCTGCAAGGTTGCAGTTGGCGGCCCGAGAAGCACTCTCCGGCCAACATGCCAAACGTCCAGCAATAGCTCCCAAACGAAAGGGGCCAGCAGCCAAAGACCTAGCTGGCCTGAAAGCCCCCCAGGGGGCCCACAAGCAGCCCCTCTCAATTTGGGTCTGGGGGCTTTCGCTGGGCGGGGATCCTTGGAGGTACCTGCGGGGTTGCAGTTGGCGGCCCGAGAAGCACTCTCCGGCCAACATGCCAAACGTCCAGCAATAGCTCCCAAACGAAAGGGGCCAGCAGCCAAAGACCTATCTGGCCTGAAACCCCCCCAGGGGGCCCACAAGCAGCCCCTCTCAATTTGGGTCTGGGGGCTTTCGCTGGGCGGGGAACCTTGGAGGTACCTCCAAGGTTGCAGTTCGCGGACCGAGAAGCACTCTCCGGCCAACATGCCAAACATCCAGCAATAGCTCCCAAACGAAAGGGGCCAGCACCCAAAGACCTAACTGGCCTGAAAGCCCCCCAGGGGGCCCACAAGCAGCCCCTCTCAATTTGGGTCTGGGAGCTTGCGCTGGGCGGGGAACCTTGGAGGTACCTGCAAGGTTGCAGTTGGCGGCCCGAAAAGCACTCTCCGGCCAACATGCCAAACGTCCAGCAATAGCTCCCAAACGAAAGGGGCCAGCAGCCAAAGACCTAGCTGGCCTGAAAGCCCCCCAGGGGGCCCACAAGCAGCCCCTCTCAATTTCGGTCTGGGGCTTTCGCTGGGCGGGGAACCTTGGAGGTACCTGCAAGGTTGCAGTTGGCGGCCCGAGAAGCACTCTCCGGCCAACATGCCAAACGTCCAGCAATAGCTCCCAAACGAAAGGGGCCAGCAGCCAAAGACCTAGCTGGCCTGAAAGCCCCCCAGGGGGCCCACAGGCAGCCCCTCTCAATTTGGGTCTGGGGGCTTTCGCTGGACGGGGAACCTTGGAGGTACCTGCGAGGTTGCAGTTGGCGGCCCGAGAAGCACTCTCCGGCCAACATGCCAAACGTCCAGCAATAGCTCCCAAACGAAAGGGGCCAGCAGCCAAAGACCTAGCTGGCCTGAAAGCCCCCCATGGGGCCCACAAGCAGCCCCTCTCAATTTGGGTCTGGGGGCTTTCTCTGGGCGGGGAACCTTGGAGGTACCTGCAAGGTTGCAGTTGGCGGCCCGAGAAGCACTCTCCGGCCAACATGCCAAACGTCCAGCAATAGCTCCCAAACGAAAGGGGCCAGCAGCCAAAGACCTAGCTGGCCTGAAAGCCCCCCAGGGGACCCACAAGCAGCCCCTCTCAATTTGGGTCTGGGGGCTTTCGCTGGGCGGAGAACCTTGGAGGTACCTGCAAGGTTGCAGTTGGCGGCCCGAGAAGCACTCTCCGGCCAACATGCCAAACGTCCAGCAATAGCTCCCAAACGAAAGGGGCCAGCAGCCAAAGACCTAGCTGGCCTGAAAGCCCCCCAGGGGGCCCACAAGCAGCCCCTCTCAATTTGGGTCTGGGGGCTTTCGCTGGGCGGGGAACCTTGGAGGTACCTGCAAGGTTGCAGTTGGCGGCCCGAGAAGCACTCTCCGGCCAACATGCCAAACGTCCAGCAATAGCTCCCAAACGAAAGGGGCCAGCAGCCAAAGACCTAGCTGGCCTGAAAGCCCCCCAGGGGGCCCACAAGCAGCCCCTCTCCATTTGGGTCTGGGGGCTTTCGCTGGGCGGGGAACCTTGGAGGTACCTGCAAGGTTGCAGTTGGCGGCCCGAGAAGCACTCTCCGGCCAACATGCCAAACGTCCAGCAATAGCTCCCAAACGAAAGGGGCCAGCAGCCAAAGACCTAGCTGGCCTGAAAGCCCCCCAGGGGGCCCACAAGCAGCCCCTCTCCATTTGGGTCTGGGGGCTTTCGCAGGGCGGGGAACCTTGGAGGTACCTGCAAGGTTGCAGTTGGCGGCCCGAGAAGCACTCTCCGGCCAACATGCCAAACGTCCAGCAATAGCTCCCAAACGAAAGGGGCCAGCAGCCAAAGACCTAGCTGGCCTGAAAGCCCCCCAGGGGGCCCACAAGCAGCGCCTCTCAATTATACTCACTAACGCTTTCGCAGGGCGGGGAACCTTGGAGGTACCTGCAAGTCTGCAGTTCGTGGCCAGAGAAGCACTCTCCGGCCAACATGCCAAACGTCCAGCAATAGCTCCCAAACGAAAGGGGCCAGCAGCCAAAGACCTAGCTGGCCTGAAAGACCCCCAGGGGGCCCACAAGCAGCCCCTCTCAATT